>NC_134464.1:30066519-30366519 GCF_047948215.1 Lycorma delicatula | reverse complement strand
ATAATATTTATGAAACTTTAACAAAAAGTATTTTTACGTATATTTAATACAAATAACAACTGGAAAAAAAATACAATATCGCTTTATATAGTTTAAGTCAAAAGTATAAAGTTAGATTATACACAAACTAAATTTCTAAACCACTTAAACTTCCAACTCGAGCTGATCAAGAGACCATCCAGAGCTATTTATTGACTTTTTTAAGTTTTCTTTGTTTTGCGTTAAGAGTTTATGTATATTTTAATTTATGTTTTGAAAAGAAGTGCTAAAAGAAATGGAAAAAATAAAAACAAATAATTTAAGTAAGAAAAATTAAAGAATATAAAATTTCCAAAAATCGAATTATTTATATTTTTTTTCTTTCAAAGCCGCTAGCGATGTCAGTCTTGTCTTGTTTTAGAATAGAAACAAAGCCTTCAACTAATTTTCATGTTTCTCGTGTTTTGACTCGTTTTATAATCATTCTAACAATAAAAAGTAAAAATAATTGATATGTATTTTTTTTTACTATAAAATATAATGGAGGGAAAAATCCTATTATCGTGTAAAAAATGATCATCTCTCTCTCTCTATATATATATATATATATATATATATATATATTTGATTCAGGAGACCATGAAAGGTCGACATGTACGTGCATACAACTGTATCTGAGATGGTCTCTTATTTCGTTAATATATCACGAACGAGTTGACGTTGAAATTTTAAATTTAATAGGACGACTTCTATTTACGGGGCATTTTTTCAGTTAAAAGTTTTGGAAAAATCCGTAGTAGGATTTGAGAAATAGGGAGATAGGAATGTCAATCTTGATAAAAATGTCCGAATGGTAAAATTGTTCAATGTTTTTACTACTTATTTGATAATAGTAATATTTGCAAAAAACAATCACTACGTTTAAATTTTAAAATACAAAAATTTCAAACAATTCTTTCTTTTACCTGTTTAGCCTTCGGTAATTACCCAGTCAAATAATACTTCAGAGGATGAATGAGGATATGTATGAATGTAAATGAAGTGTATTCTTGTACAGTCTCAGTTCCATCATTCCTGAGATGTGTGGTTAATTGAAACCCAACCACCACAGAACACCGGTATCCACGATCTAGTATTCAAATCCGTATAAAAATACTTGACTTTATTAGGACTTGAACGCTGGAACTCTCGACTTCCAAATAAGCTGATTTGGGAAGACGCGTTCACTACTAGACCAACCCGGTGGGTTTCAAAATATACTGGGTTTTAATAGTTCTACTATTATTGAATTGTTAATTATGAATATACAAAACATTTTAGGAATAATTAATTCTTATTTTGATGGGTTTTATAAAAGGAGTGGGGAAAGGTAACGAAATTCAGTTTCATTTCGTTTCACCGAACTCTGATAAAGTGAAACGAATATATATTTGGTTGGAAGGCTTCTATATATGAGAGATTGATGTTATCACATTTTTTTTTAAATCGGCCAAGAGAGCGGGTAGATAAAAAGGTCAGAGTACCGTATTTGGGGACAAATCTTTTCTTATTTATTTTTATTACTGTTTATTTCATAAACATTAGTCTTCTCTTCTTACCAAAAAAATCTTTTCAGAAAATCACCTTCTCCCCCAAGTACGAATTTCAATTAGAGCTGGTTTTCATTAATTCTACTCTATTTTAATGGTTAATAATTACTTCAAAATTCGACTTCTGGGTGTTAAAATATTAATTTATTAATACTTCATAAGATTTCAAGAAATAAATACTCCAATTTTTTAACGTGATTTCTATATATGAAACATTAATATATATGAATATTTATTTAATTTAACAATAATATTTTGGTAAGATGAAAAACTTCCGCTACAATATCAAGAAAGTTATGTAACTTTTTGACGTTTTTAATTCTAGATTTAGAATTAAAATTTCTTTATTGAATAAAAATTCTTAGTTTTCCATTTTATAACTGGATTCATTAGTTTTGTAAATTTACAAAACATTTAAACGTACAGTATGGTATTTCTTTAATTAAAGAGACCTAATTTGTAAACTAATATGATACACAAAACAAATACGTTAACTTTTAACTCAAGTTTATAACGGGATGGAACCCCCTTGTACACTCCAGTGCAATAATCGGGAAAATACGGTACTATATTACAATTATTTTATTTTAATTATCTTTCACTGGAGGTAATAAATGTAGTTTATGTATATACAACTAATTGAGTACTTTGAAATCCTCAGGACATAGTAGGATATTGAATTAAAAGAAAACTTTTTCGTAAAATTTTCTTTTAGATATTATCGATACAGCTTAAATGTAAATATGACTAATCCATTACTATTATTAGTGAAATTTCCCTGAAAAATAAATAATTAATGTTAATATTTACGCTCAGCATATTCTTCTTCTTCTTCTTTAGTGGAACTGTCTATTGAAAGGTGTCAAAAAACAGCTTCTCGACGGTCTGTCCCGAGCTTTTTCTTTTAAATTATATAATATTCTTGTGGTCCTTTCAAATCATCCAACAGTCCTATTCTTCTCTTTAAACAAACCAAAAATTTTTTTAAATGAAAAAATCGATATTTCTAAGATCGGCTTTCCAACCCACAATATTGCCCCAAAGTATTTTTTGGGGGGTCACTTGCACTATTACTATGACTAAGAACACTTAAAAAAAAAAATAGTTTAAAAAAATACAATAAATAAAAAAGGCAACTTTTTTCGATTTGAAGCAGAGGGAATTTCAGGACAAATATTTTTTTAAATAAGCTAAATTAAGCATGAACGCATGTACTGAGCTTAATATAAAGTGGTGTTATGTTTGCACAATTTTTAAAAAATTGATTCCAAAAAACTATCTACCTACTAGAGATAATGCCTCAAAATTTTACCAAAAAAATTGTCCAATATACACGAGTCTCTGAACAAAATTACATCAAAATCGATTTATCCAGTCAAAAGTTATTAACCTTTAAACACGCCAACATCACGTAAACACGTACAAAAATTACACCCCTCTTTTTTGTTTTTTGGGGCCGTGGATCATGAAACGTTGAGAAATAAAAAAAAACCCTTAACCCATTTTATGACTCATTTATAATACTTTCCTTCTTGCAGAATAGCTATAGCGTTATGATGCAGTCTTTTTTTTTTTTTTTGTCTTCAGTCATTTGACTGGTTTGATGCAGCTCTCCAAGATTCCCTATCTAGTGCTAGTCGTTTCATTTCAGTATACCCTCTACATCCTACATCCCTAACAATTTGTTTTACATATTCCAAACATGGCTTGCCTACACAATTTTTTCCTTCTACCTGTCCTTCCAATATTAAAGCGACTATTGCAGGATGCCTTAGTATGTGGCCTATAAGTCTGTCTCTTCTTTTAACTATATTTTTCCAAATGCTTCTTTCTTCATCTATTTGTCGCAATACCTCTTCATTTGTCACTTTATCCACCCATCTGATTTTTAACATTCTCCTATAGCACCACATTTCAAAGCTTCTAGTCTTTTCTTCTCAGATACTCCGATTGTCCAAGTTTCACTTCCATATAAAGCGACACTCCAAACATACACTTTCAAAAATCTTTTCCTGACATTTAAATTAATTTTTGATTTAAACAAATTATATTTCTTACTGAAGGCTCGTTTCGCTTGTGCGATTCGGCATTTTATATCGCTCCTGCTTCGTCCATCTTTAGTTATTCTACTTCCCAAATAACAAAATTCTTCTACCTCCATAATCTTTTCTCCCCCTATTTTCACATTCAGCGGTCCATCTTTGTTATTTCTACTACATTTCATTACTTTTGTTTTGTTCTTTTTTATTTTCATGCGATAGTTCTTGCGTAGGACTTCATCTATGCCGTTCACTGTTTCTTCTAAATCCTTTTTATTCTCGGCTAGAATTACTATACAATCAGCAAATCGTAGCATCTTTATCATTTCACCTTGTACTGTTACTCCGAATCTAAATTGTTTTTTAACATCGTTAACTGCTAGATCCATGTAAAGATTAAAAAGTAACGGAGATAGGGAACATCCTTGTCGGACTCCCTTTCTTTTTACGGCTTCTTTCTTATGTTCTTCAATTAATATTGTTGCTGTATGGTTCCTGTACATGTTAGCAATTGTTCTTCTATATCTGTATTTGAACCCTAACTTTTTTAAAATGCTGAACATTTTATTCCTATCTATGTTATCGAATGCCTTTTCTAGGTCTATAAACGCCAAGTATGTAGGTTTGTTTTTCTTTAATCTTCCTTCTACTATTAATCTGAGGCCTAAAATTGCTTCCCTTGTCCCTATACCTTTCCTGAAACCAATTTGGTCTTCTCCTAACACTTCTTCCACTCTCCTCTCAATTCTTGATGATGGAGTCAGGAAAGTAAAAATGCGCCGCCAAGTATAAACAAGTATAAATAATTGTTTTAATGGTACCATAATCTTTGATTAAAAAGATACAACGGTATCACAAACATTTAAATTACGAAAATTTAATTTTTATAATATTCTCATGAAATATTTTTATTTTTATTTTATAGAATTAAACAGAAATTAACCAATTACATTTTACATTTTGTAATATTAAGGAAAACGTTAATACGCGTATATAAGATCTGTTAACACATCCTTCGGCCCTCATCTAGCACTACATTCATTTCTCTTAATTTAAAAGTTGATTGCAGTTATTATTACAAAGCAATTTACGAGAAGATACTAATAATAAATTTTTTAAAAACATACAATTTAAAACTCTTTACGAAAATAAAACTACTGATAAAGTTCCTCATTTTGTGGTTTCCTGATTAAAAAATAAAAATAAAAAAAAACTTTCTTCGTTTCATCATAAAATCGGGTCATATATTATTAAACTTATTAACCTAAATATTGGGTTGAAAAATGTTAACATTCTTTATATCTCTTTTATATATTATTTTAGGACCTACTTTCAACCTATCTAGGAACAGTTATTTGACATTAAAAAAAATATTTTTTAATGAACTAACACTTCTATTTTTTTAAATTGTATACAGTGTATACTTATTTCCTTTAAATTTTTTATTTAATGATATTTGCAAATCTTATGTTTTCTCTTTTTTTATGCATGAAATTTTGCAATCAAATAAAATATTAAACTTATAAAGATAAATTAGAAAATAAGATTACGCTCAAAAATCGTTAATTTGAATTCTTAATTTATGGAAATTATTATTTTAAACAATCATCATTAGCTATTGGGGCGGGGGAGAGTGTATATATATAAGAAAATAAACGAATAAGGAAGAAATAATTTAATTTCTAAAGAAAAAAATTCTGATGTGGACACCGCATGACTTCCTTGAACGCCTATTAAATTACATATATACAGTTTTTAAAATGAAAAGTACATAAAATTATATTCCATTAATAACTTATGATATTTAAAAAAAAGTAAAAGTTAAAACTTACAAAAGTTAAAAAAAAAAGGAGATAAAGTCTGATTCGAACCGATGTCCCCTAAGATTCAAATATTTCATTAATTGGAATTTTATTTGGCTACAACTCTGGAACCAATGAAAATAAGTACGACTTACGATATATCGTTGAAAAGCTCTCAATGAGGGCTTATTACTGCTGTTAAGAAAAAGTTGAAAATCCAATTTTTTGGATTTTGGGATTTTTTGAACACTTTTGGTTCAGTCGATTTCATTCAAAAGGGGAGGTACACAACTAGATGTTACAACAGTACTAAATTCAAAATTTCAACATTCTACGGCTAAATTTTTTTGAGTTATGCGAGATACGTACATACGTACGTATGTCACGGCGAAACAAGTCGAAATGGATTCAGGGATCATAAAAATGGATATTTCCGTTGAAATTTGGAAACAGTAATTTTTCGTGATTACAATGCTTAAACGAAGTAAAAAGTTGTCAAACACTTTAAATTTACCTATGAACCAATTTTTTGTATTAAAAATTAATTCGTAAAAGTCGATAAAAAACTATATATCGAAGTTATACCGAAAAATTATTTTTTTATTAAAGATTCAACTTAGTTCAGTGATTTTGTAAGAAAGTGACAGTATGTAGAAAAGAAAAGACAAAAAAAATTTGCAAATACAGAAAAACAGCCTTACTTCACAAGAGTAATGGTAAAAACAATAACAAAAATTTAATTTAAGCTCCTTATAAAATAAATAATACATTACGCAGCATGCCTATGATAGCCATTAATGCAAGGTGCAAAATACGGGTAAGTTGTGACATGAACCTTTGGCGAGTATCGTAAACTTCGTAAAGTGTAATAATGGCCATTGCAGAGAGTAATATTGGGATTATTGATTTAAAGCAGTAAATATATATACTAAAATTACATATTTACAACGCAAGTACTGAAATTAGTAAGGTATAATTATAAAAATTAAAGTCAAATTACCACTTTGAGGAGACATTAAATTTAAGTCGTATAAAAAAAATGGCGGGAAAATTTCAGTAAAATCTTTTTGCTATTGATCGAACAATCCAGCTTCATTCATTAAAAGCCTTGCCAACTCATCATTATTTAGTTAATTTTTAATAAATTTTATTTAATAAATTTAAGCTTCATTCATAAAATAAAAACAGCGCGCGCGCGTGCACACACACACACACACACACACACACACACACACACACACAAACTTACTTTCCAGACGAAACAATAATACAGCAATAAAATATTCTTTAATTTATAGGCTAATTTTAAAATAATTTATGGTTCAGTGGATTAAAATTTATTATATTACCACTGTATTATTTTTATCAATAAAAAATAATTGCAAGTAGTTTGCATATAACGATCAATATAACCGACTTTATAATGATTCTATTTTTATTATTATTATTATTATTATTATTATTATTATTATTATTATTATTATTATTATTATTATTATTATTATTATTAGAAAAAAACTATCATTCATTGCCAATTTCACTTATTTCTAAGTGAAAGGCAAAGTGATATTTATGAAAGAATAACTCGCCTTTCTACAAAAAAAAAAAAAAGCTGACCACAAAGTTGTAATACTTTCCTCACTTTGATTGCTTATTCTTATAGTAGTGGAAAAATAATGAATCATGAAAATAAACCAAAAAAGGTTTAAAAAAATCGATTCTTTTAAACGTTGATGTTTCCCAACCCACATTATTGTTACAAAATATTTTTTTGGGTTCAGTTGCACTACTACTACTAAACCTAGGAAGACATAAAAAACATTAGATTAAAAAATATGAAATAAGTAAACAGAAATTTTTTTTTTTTTTTTTTAATTTTTTGGGATAGGGGGAATTTTGGAGCAATTTTTTTTTAAATGGTAAGATAAGCCATGCAGGCATATATTAAGTATAATACAAAGTTGGATTACATTTGAAAAAGTTTGGGAAAATTGACCCCATAATACTATATATCTCTTGGAGATATTGATCCCAAAATTTTACCAACAAATCACCCCATACACACTAGTCTCTGTAAAAAAATCTAATCAAAATTGGTTTACCCATTCAAAAGTTATTAAGCTTCAAACACGCTAATGTACGTGTACCGCATTACATTATCGCCCACTTTTTTTTTGTGTGTGAGTTATTAAAGACGGAAAATCAATATTCCATTAAATAAAATCCCTGTATATTCGACAGATCTAGTTTTTAATGGCTCGTAAAATGGTGTTTTACACATTTTACGATTTAATTCAATTTCAATTTGTATTCAATTTTTTCATGTAAATTTTTTGTTTACAGCTATTTTTGAATGTAATTTTTAGTATTCTGTTACCATTATCTGAGCTGTCGACTTATCGTTACTCGATGGTCGAAGATTGTTAAGCAATCGTCAAACGCTTACCCGACTTATCGACAGTTTTCGCCCTTTAGCCCTTATTATACACATTCCTTATAGTCACTGCTAAAAATCTGTAAGGTAATTATGTTTACAAATTGATCAAAAGTATCGATCACTATCAATAGAGATGTAAAATAAACCCTTATTCTACAAAAAAAACGATATATGTGAAGAAAAATAATAAAAGCAGCTATTCCATATCTTAAATAAGAACTCAATAATCGCGCGCGCGCGCGCGCGTGTGTTCAGTGATCACATTCTTATAGTATTAGCAAATACTTTACAAAAGTGATAAAATGTAAAGACGTATGCTAAATAGCTAAGTAATTAATTTAAAATAACATAGAGACGTGTAAATTCACATAACCTATAATTAAATAATATTACAATGATGAAATTAACACAAATTAGCTTAGTAGGAAATATTTGTTAAAAAATGTCAAGACTCCAACTATATTATTTTATTTTTACCAATAGATTTGTAAAAATACTTATTTTTTATTGACAACAAAGTGGTAATTCATAATAAAAATATACATATTAATAAAAAGAGAAAGAAATAAATAACTGAAAGGAATATCAGTTAACAAAGTTACATTTAAAGCAGATCTTAATTAAACACAATAAATAATTCAAATCACATCTTGTAAGTATTGTAATAAAAAGAACAAAAAAAGAATTATATTTTAAATAAATAAATAAAAATTATATTGATGGTTGTTGTAACTTATTTCTCTATGTAAAAATTATCAATGTAAAAATATAAAATACGAGTATGTTACTTTCCTCCAAAGATATGCTGCAAAAAGGAAAGTACGGTAATCAGCCAAAAAATGGGGTTTAGGTTTTTTGTATTTCTAGATATTTCACGACCTAAGGAAACCAAAAAATAAAAACAAAAGTAGGAGAGTAATGTTCATATCTACATACGTACGTGCGTGGACGTGTTTGAAGCTTAATAAATTTTGACTGGATAAACAGATTTTCATGAAATTTTATATAGTCGTGTACATATGCCAGGCCATTTGTTGATAAACTTTTTGGGGTCAATATCTGCAGGGGGTTAGGGTTTTCTGAGGGTCAATTTTCTCAAAATTTTGCAAACATAACCTCACTTTATATTAAGCTCAGTACATGCGTGCATGCTTATCTGCCCATTTTTTTTTTAAATTGCCCCAAAATTCTTCCTTCACCAAAAATCTAAAAAAGATATGTTTTTATTTATTGCGTATTTTTTAACCGAATTTTTTTTTATGTATTCCTAGGCATAATAGGAGTGCAAGTGATGCAATAAGAACACTTTATAATCAATATTGAAAATAGAAAACCTGATCAAGTTTAAAAATATCGATTTTTTTAATTTTTCAAAACTTTTTTGGGTTTATTTAAACTTTTAATAATACTAAAAGTTTAAATAATAAAATGTTATAAATATTAAAATAAGATTTCATAATAATTCACTCGCCATCCTTAAAAAAAGAAATATTAATATTAATAACTTTTTATTCGTTCCATATTTTTAAGTGCAATTTTTTCTAGTTTTTCCATTTAACAAAGTAAACGTAGAAAAATAAAAAAAAACGTTGAAAGATGATTTTGGAGGTGGGAGAGCAGAAAAAATTTAAAAAATACCAATTTTTTAATTAATTTTTTTTTTTTTTTTGGTTTATTTAAACATAATGATATTTTTACAATAAAATTTCATCATAAATTACCCCCACCCCAAAAAATAAATCTTAGGTAACTTTTTTTTATGTATCAGTACTTTTCCACAGTATAAAAATAAATAACCAATGCCAGGAAAGTATTACAACTTTTTTGGCAGATTATTATTTTAATAAATGAAAATATTTACACAAACACAATAAATAAAATAATTTTTGGTTTTTGAATTTTGAATTTTAGACTATAAAAAAATTGTATAATTTATAATCAAAAACTTTTAAATAAATACCTTAATATAAATCCTTACTTAACCTCTTTGGGAAGTAGAATTACTAAAGGTGGACGAAGCAGGAGCGATATAAAATGCCGAATAGCACAAGCGAAACGAGCCTTCAGTAAGAAATATAATTTGTTTATATCAAAAATTAATTTAAATGTCAGGAAAAGATTTTTGAAAGTATATGTTTGGAGTGTCGCTTTATATGGAAGTGAAACTTGGACGATCGGAGTATCTGAGAAGAAAAGATTAGAAGCTTTTGAGATGTGGTGCTATAGGAAAATGTTAAAAATCAGATGGGTGGATAAAGTGACAAATGAAGAGGTATTGAGGGAAATAGATGAAGAAAGAAGAATTTGGAAAAATATAGTTAAAAGAAGAGACAGACTTATAGGCCACATATTAAGGCATCCTGGAATAGTCGCTTTAATATTGGAAGGACAGGTAGAAAGAAAAAATTGTGTAGGCAGGCCACGTTTGGAATATGTAAAACAAATTGTTAGGAATGTAGGATGTAGAGGATATACTGAAATGAAACGACTAGCACTAGATAGGGAATCTTGGAGAGCTGCATCAAACCAGTCAAATGACTGAAGACAAAAAAAAAAGAAAAATAAACTTTCTCTGTGTCTAAACGTTCTCGGAACAACTTCCAATTATCACCTACTTTACAATATATCAAATAATACATATTTTACAATATGTAATGTTGGGCATTAGTTTGCAAAAGATATCTTTAGAGTATAAAGAAATAAATTACAAGACTGATTTAAATCCAAAATTTTTCTTAACTTTTTTATCGTATTTTAAAAACGTGAAAACCGCGGAAAATTAAAATAAGAAAAAAATTTAACTTATCCTTTAAAAACTACAATGAAATTAATTAATAAGCCAAGGAGAATGCCTATTTTCAATTATAGAAATTTGAGTGAAATCCGTTCATTTTGAAAGAAATCTAAGTATTTATTTTATACGAGCTGCACTTCTAAATATTATGTTAATTTTAAGATTATTCTTTCTAAAATTTAATTTATCAAGACTAAAATTGTAAATTGCAAAATAAGCTAATTGTAACAAAACAACCCAATATTTGGACTATGAATAGTCCCACTAGCGAGTTGGAAAAGTGTTTAAAGCGAAATTTTTCAGACATTATATTTATACAGCTAGCAAAAAAATTATATTTGGGATCCAGCTTGTATAACGATTGGTATCGCACCAAAGAAATAAAAAATAGTATAGAAAAAAAACCAATTCAACAAGCCAAAGTATTAAAAGATGGTAAAGAATAGATAAAATAATAATATAAAAAATTTAATAAGTTTTTTAAAATGGTCAAAAATTTTGAATTTTAATAAAATCAACCAAAATTAAAAATATAATAATGCATTGAGCAAATTTTTAAATCAGATAAATTTTTTATTCTGATACCTCCTTATTTAACCAGTAAGGTTATTTTTTTAATTAAAACGGATACTTCTCTACTCAAAGTAGTTTTAGTGATAAGAAGAATATTTTTTAAACGAAAGTCGTTATCAAATGTTTCTAATTATTTGAAGGAAAAGCTATATTTTTTCTGAAGTAAAATATTTTAATGCGACGAGATTTGTAAAGAATAGAAAGGAATGGAAAAAAGTTCATCAAAAAACTTGTAAAATTACCGAGAAAAAAAAACGGGTCAAAAATAAATAGTAGATGTATAAGAATAACAAAAATTAAATACCGAGAAAAATGAAATACAAGATTAACAAAATGAAATTCCTCAGCAATTACCTTGCTGTATCACAAAATAAAAAATTAATTAATTAAAAAAGGAAAAAAATATATATTAAAAAAACTGGTAACATGTGAATATAACAAATAAAGTATTTATAAAATTAAAAAAATAATTTTAAACGCATTAGTTGAAGAATATTTAGATACTAAAGACCAATAGTTATACTAGTACGCAGAAATTTCCAGTTTTAATTATTATAATTAAAAAATTCAACAACATAATGTAATATTATTATTTTTTTTTTAAGGAAAAACTTTAATTTAATTTTAAAATACTGGTTAATTCGTTGGCTGATGTCGATTGTTGACGAAGATAATACAAACTAATTTATAATTTCAATGAATATGTGGAAGTCATTAATAGAACGATAGATAATTAAAGGAGAAAAGGAATTAAACTGTACAATTTAAATTTTTATTCAATTTATTACTATAAAATATTTTATAGAAGAAATAAATCTTAAACGCAATAAATATAAATAAATCAAGGAACAAACAGAAAGTTAAGATGTTTATACAATTCTCATTTTCTTTATGAAGATCATAATAACAGTTAGTAATGGATAACGTTGTAAGATTTGTACTGTAATAAAATTGAAATTGAAGTTCATAAAATAGTTATAATTAAAAATTAAAATAAAAAATGCGTGTATAAAATGAAAGAAAGATGTAATGTTGCCAATGTCTACTTATAATCAACAAAAATCTAACTTCTGATGAAAACTTGGAAAACCGAGATTATGATGGAGGTATGACTCAAATCTCTGAGGATGGTAATATAATTTCTGTACAGATTCACAGTTTACCTGTTAAAAAACATTGTCCATAGTTCGGGTTTTATGCAGAATAATTTTTAAAAAATGGGAAATATTAAAATTTTTATTGGTAGCCCTAGGCGAATGTCAGCACTAAATAACTAATAGAAAATAGCTCACGTCACCTTTATAAAAATAATGACAATGTGGAGGCTGCGCGTAGAAAATTTCGCAGCCAATTTAATTTAGAATGCCATGATTGTGTACAATCAGCTCATGCAATTAACAAATGGGTACATAATTTTGAGGAAACAGGTTCGCTTTTGGGCAAAGAGAATCCTAGACAACACCAGAGCCCACTACACAGCAATAAGATTACCGTGCGGTATGCTGTGTCATGGTATGGAATAACAGGCCCTTGATTTTTGAAAATGAAATTGGCCTTACGACTACAATCACATTAGATCGATAAATTGCTATGCTGAAAATCTACGTTGCGCAAAACTAAAAATATTTCAACAAATTATTGACAACGTTTGGTTTCAGAAAGATGAGTCAACATTATTAACAGCAGAACATCAATGGTTATTGCATGTTAATTGATTGGCAACCGTATAAGTTCTAGAAATGGTAACATTCCATAGTCTCCCACGAATGCTGATTTGCCGGTAGCTACCTCTTCTTGTGGGGTCACCTTAAAAGCGAAGAATATGATAATCAACCTGCTACAACAAAAGAAATTTCTTTTTCCTGTTTAGGATCTGGAAATTACCGTTTAGGTATTACTTCAGAGGATGATATGTATGAGTGTAAATGAAGTGTAGTCTTGTACAGTCTCAGTTCGACCATTCCTGAGATATGTGGTTAATTGAAATCTAACCACCAAAGAACAAACACCGGTATCCACGATCGAGTATTCAAATTTGTATAAAAGTAACTGCCTTTACTAGGACTTGAACGCTGAAACTCTCGCCTTCCAAATCAGCTGATTTGGGAAGACGCGTTCACCACTAGACCAATCCGGTGGGTTTACAACAAAAGAACTAAAAATCAAGATCCGAACATAAATTGCTGAAATTCCTCTTGAAATGTTGTCTCGAACCATGCAGAATTTCAATGAGAGACTGAGTGAAAGAACGTCTACGCAAATGGTGCAAAACTGCAAGATGTTATCTTCAAAAAATTAATTTTCTGTACGTGTTCATAAATGGCATTTTTTGTATATTTAATTGTTACGAATAAATTTATTTAATATAATCTTTTTCCATAAGAAAAATTAATTTTAAACATTACTCGTTTCACTGTATTAAATTGTATAACTACTTGACTAAAAAAATGTCGCCGGGTAGGCTCATAATAGAGCTCTCTTTTTTCTGTTTAGCCTCCGGAACCGCCGTAAAGTATTACTTCAGAGAATGAATGAGGATGATATGTATGAATGTAAGTGAAGTGTAGTCTCATTAAGTCTCAGGTCAACCATTTCTGAGATGTGTGGTTAATTGAAATCCAACCAGCAAAGAACACCGGTATCAACGATCTAGTAATCAAATCCGTATAAAAGTAAGTGCCTTTACTAGGATTTGAATCTTAGAACTCTCGACGTCGAAATCAGCTGTTTTGCGATGACGAGTTCACCACTAGACCAACCCGGCGGGTACCCATAGAAGAGCTACACAAAACATTAAACTTCACAAGTACAAATACCTGTAGGTTTGTAAGCCTACAGGTCGTACTTACTGGAATGGGCTTTGGCCCAAAACCAAAACCCATTAAACATTCCCTGGGAAAGAAGTAGTCAAGATCAAGGGATGGCTACTGAAAAATTGTATCTATTTATTTAAAGTCCTTCTAAGACCATCTTGGCAGATGTTTTCTTAAAGGACTATCTGCCTTGAAGCAGGTCCCGAGAATGTCACTCCCGGCCTGGAATGTGGCATCCTGGCCGAGGCGGACTGGAATTTGTCAAAAGCCGAGGTTTCGAAGAAGACCTCCGGAAAAGCCCATAAGGGCCCGAAACGGAGGGGGCGGAGGAGGGTATCTTCCTCTATGGGGTCAGGATGAGGTGCCTTGCACCACGCCGACTCTACTCTCTTCTATTTCAATTTATATTTTTGAGTTCCTGATACATCTCATTTCTTTTAAATAGTCACAATTTTTAACCTTTGCCAGCCATTATTCATTGAATCTTCTACTCATCCTTCCACCACAATTTTAATCAGTACTTACTTCTGATACTCCTTCTGCAATCCTTGTGATCCTTCTGATTTTTCTGTTCCACAATAGTCTAACTGAACTTCTTTTCTCGTTCATGTTCCTCATTTATTCTTCACTTCTCCCTCTAAGCGTCCATTTATTAATTTTTCCCATCTCCTCCTTGCCTATATTTTAAATGCTTCAGTTCTTTCTTTTTCCCTTTTTCTTATTCGTATTCTTTTTCTACGTTTCAAAATCATATAGATGTACTTATCCGACGAAACACTTTACTAATTAATTATTACAGAAAAACCTTTTTTACCCGATAATCCTTTTCATTCATAGATGAGAAGAAACCATTATTTATCGACCAAAAAAAAACATTATCTTGTTTTATCATAGTTTGTAACAAATAATCAACATATTTAATATTAAATTAATAAAATAAACAAATATCTATGAAGGAATAACAATATCTCAGACTTTCGTTATGTTCGAAACCCAATAAAAATTGATTTCTAAATTATTAAATTTCTAAAAATTCTATTAAATTTAGAATTAAAAAATTCTATTAAATTTCTAAAAATTTCCAGATTTCCTTCTCTTTAGTAGGTTATGTCAGGAAGGGGATCCAGTGATAAAAATCCTAAAAATATCTTCCAACCGAATTACAGAAGAAAAAAGTAGGAAACATAGACGTTACAAAAGTAATAAATTAATT
The DNA here is from genome assembly GCF_047948215.1 of Lycorma delicatula. Classification (NCBI taxonomy): domain Eukaryota; kingdom Metazoa; phylum Arthropoda; class Insecta; order Hemiptera; family Fulgoridae; genus Lycorma; species Lycorma delicatula. Next base: position 30,351,280 of record NC_134464.1, on the reverse strand, counting down.
CTTGTAGTAAATATTCATTAATAATAATTATAAAGAAAATGATAAAATTCGGTCTCGGTCTGTGTTGTAGATACTATTCCATATAAAGTCTTATCTAACATAAAATGGAAGTGTAATATATTGTTATATTATACAAAGTTACTGTTATCAAGTTCAGCTATTCTTAGGTTACACAGCAAAACGCGTTATACTCATATACATGTCTACTTCACTTTAAAATATTTGAAAAGTAATGAATGTAATTTATCAGCAAGAACATATTTAAATTCAGATAACGATCAAATTTAAAAGTAATGTATGTACGTGTGTATATATATATATATATATATATATATATATATATATATATATATATATATATATATATGCAACAATAAAACAAAAGGAAAATGATATTTTTAAAATATTCCATATCTACTTAGAGCTTAAAAGTTTAATCTTTCCACCAGCGGAAAATTTTAATATTTTTTTTTTTGGCCAAAAAAGTAATTAATAAATCTAAAAAAACCGCGCTAAAAAGCAAAAAATTTTTTATTTTCTTAAAACATGCTTTTCTTAAAAAAAAAACGTACTAAAAAATAATGTGTGTTTTTACTTTTCATAACATAACATTCATTATTTTTTACTTTTTTCTACGAACTGATTTTTTCTTTTTATTATTTATCAATTTTTTTTTTTTGAAGAAAAGCATGTTTAAAAAAAGTTAACTTTTTAATTCCTTGAACGAAGGAAAGTAAGTAGAGTGATCGCGAAAAATTTTCGGTTATATATTTCAACGGAAATATCCGTTTTAAACATCTTTGAATTCATTTTGACTAGTTTCGGCGTGACGTCTGTACGTATTTGTATATCTCGCATAACTCAAAAACGATTAGCCATATGATGTTAAAATTTTAAATTTAGAACCGTTATAATATCTAGTTGTGCACCTTCCCTATTGATTGCATTCAATAAATTTTTGGTCTGCACCAAAAGTGTCCAAAAGAACACAAAAACCCAAAAATTTTGGATTTTTGACTTTTTCTTAACTGCAGTAATAAGCCGTCATTGAGAGCTTTTCAACTATATATCAAAAGTGGTACTTATTTTCATTGGTTCCAGATTTATAGCCAAATAAAATTTTAATTAATTAAATATTTTGATCTTACAAGGGGAAGCACATCATTTCAAATCCAATTTCATCTCCGTTTTTTTAACTTTTTTTCAAATTTAAATATATTGATTTATTAATAATTATTAACCTCTGATTGTAACAAAAAATTACAATAAATAATAATTCAATAATAACAATAAAAAAAAAAAATAATAAAAAAATATCTGAAGTTATTAATGAAATAAAATTTTATGTACTTTTAAAATAAGTAAATGTAATTTAATAGGCGTAGATGGAAGTTATGTGGTGTCCACATCAGATTTTTTATTTTTCTAACTTTTATTCATAATTAAATGTAATTTTATCAAATTTTACATTAGTAAAATATATTGTATATACATATACATTACATTTTAATAATATATATATATATATATATATACAACAAATAATATATTTCAGAATCAAGATGTTTGAAATGAATTTGAACAGATAAATTCTCTTATAAAATCTATTCATAAAGCATTAATCTTTCAGCTATTTTTTGTTTTTATTGTAAAAGTAAAATTATTTAAACTGACAAGTAAGCTTTTGTTATTTGTTGTTTTAAACCTTAACAAAAAAATAAATAAATAAAAATATTTACAAGCAGTTTTATTCTATATTATAACCGGAAGAGTTAGTTTTCAATATTATAAATGATACCAGTTATTTAAAACTACTCAGATAGATGATTAGCGCATATAAATATTAGAAGGTTTGTAAACATAATTTACACTAGTTACATTAAAATACGCTTTAACGGCCACCTGATCTACTCGTACTGAATCGACAGTTAAAATCAATCGAACCGATAGCCTCATCTTCCGCAAGATGTTCTCTTTGTATCTCCGACAACTTATAAATATATGTTCTATATATGAAATTAACAATGGAATATTGTATTGTCACCCGACTTACGTAGCTGTGTAAAATTTCACCATTGTATGAAGTCGGGAAAATGAGTTTAATTAAAATCGCATGCTTTAAGGACACGGTTGAACCATTGTTAAGTTAAAGAAAGGAATGTAAAACATAATACTTTTTCAATTAAATTCTTCAATTTCTATTATTAAAAAGTCGGCCCCAAATTAGAAAAAAAAGTATTACTTATTAAAATTTAATATATAAACACATAGATACGCAGCAATTCTATCTGAGGTATCTAAAATAGTAATGACACTGCTTGTAATAGAGTAGAGGGGATAAAGTTTCGAGATAGGATATTGTAAGTTGAAAGTAGTCACTCGCTACTCAAGCAATCTATCCCCAGCCCCTGCATTTCAACTGAGGTTTCTAAATTTTGATGAGGTATTAACTTGGTAAAAACGTCAAATTTAAAGAAGAATGGGGAAAACTTTTATTTTTTTAAGTGGGTAAGTTTAAAAAATAATGTATTTTACATTAAATTTTTAGTTTTGTGTGTGTGTGTCTGTGTGTGCTAGCGAGCGCGCGTGTGAATTGTGGATAAATTTACAACAAAAAGGAAACTGTATATATAAAAAAAGTCGTTTCGTACGAAAAAAAGCTGACAACACAGTTGTAAGACTTTCCCGTCACGCGGCTAAAACCGCTTTCCGTTTTTGAGGTGGGGGTACGATTTGAAAAATTTCTTTTGAAAATATTGTTATTTTGTAATTGTTAACAAATGTGCCTAAAAAAAAAATACGACATTAATTAGGCGAAATCGCGAGATACTGAGGGTGACCTTGCTCTACAGCTTCATTCTCTTGACCTTTTAAGTTGAAAATTTAATGGCATCAATGCCCCATATATAGAGTAATCTGATGAAGTTTTGTCAAAATCGGTTCTGTAGTTCTGTAGGTATAAGGTGATTTAGAGGTCAACACCGAACACACACTCGTACACACGAACATCCGGAAAATTTCCATCCGGTTTTTTGGATTCCTTAGTGTCAAAATGTTCACCGCACATGTCCAAATTGGACCGATTACCCATCTAGGGATACACGCTATCTAGACGTGAAAGTAAAAGTATGAAACCTGAGTCATTAAAAAAAAAAATTATTTCAATAACGGGGGAAAACAATGAGAACAGACTACTTAGAAGCAAGCGTATGAGTAAGGTTCTTTGGAATGTGCATGCTTATTGTTAAATTTTTATTCTTAAATTTTCACGAGAAGGTACTTTGAATATTACAATGACTTCAAAATATATTATAAAATTACACTGTAATAATCCAATACTAAACAGCGATGATAAAAAAAAAAAAGAGTAAAAATAATAAATTAAAGTTGTAAGAAAAACTTTGATTGGAACCAATAGAAAAATGACTTAACATTTTTAATAACAAAATTATTATTACATTCATAACTTTTTTTTTATTATTAAATACATTTTCTTACTCTCCATGTAATTTGATGTTTTTAAATTCTAAAATAATCATTAACTAAATGTCGCTAAGTAGAATATGATTGACCGAAAACACTGAAAAGTACTCAAATTGGATGATGACAATAAGAAAAATCTGTTTATTTATATGTTTTAACAGGAGATATTTTCAAAATTTTAGGTTTGCATGTTTCATCTGGGGTAAATTAAAATGTATATATATATATATATATATATATATAAATGAATGTTTGTCTGTTTGTATGACTCTTATGCCTTCCTAAACCGTTCATCCGATAGCGATGAAACTTTGGGGAATGGTTGGACGCATGCCAGGGAAGGTTTCAGAATTAGTTTGGGCCCGCTAGGTGGCGCTGGCGTCGAAATATTTTGAAAAATTTTATTTACGGTCCGATTTGCCTCATATTCAGAATACATGTTACTTACATGGAAAGAATTATCTCTGCAAAAAATGAACCCGCTAGATGGGGCTGGGGTTGAGATATTTAGAAAAATTATATTTATGGACGGATTTGGTTCATATTCAGAATATGAATATTAGTTACGTGAAAATAAATATTTTTGCAAAAACTATACCCCCTAGGTGGGGCCGGTGTCGAGATATTTAAGAAACAAACAAATATACAAACAGACTTTTTTATTCTATGTATATAAAGGGCATGTTCGTATGTGTGTCCGCTAAAGATCAAAAAACTAATGGACCGATTTACACGCGGGCAAAAGGGAAAAAGGGGGAAATGGAAAAGTGGGAAAGAGAAGAGGGTAAAAATGAAACTGAGAGAGTGGTGAAGAAGAAGGGTGAAAGGGAGAAGTTTGGAAGGGAAAAGGGGAAGGATAATAAGTGAAAGGTAAAATTTGTGAAGTTCAGATTTCTAATTTTTTTATCAAATTTTAAATTGTGTTCATTTAAACTCTCTCTCTTACTCTCTCACTCTATCTCTCTCACTCTCTCTCTCTCTCTCTCTCTCTCTCTCTCTCTCTCTCTCTCTCTCTCTCTCTCTCTCTCTCTCTCTATGTATCTCTCTCTCTCTCTCTCTCTATATATATATATATATATATATATATATATATATATATAAAGACCCGCAATAGCGAAGCATTGCCGGGTCTGCTAGTTTAAGATAAAAGTAGACAATAAAAAAAACCTGTTTAAGATATTTACTTTTCTGTTTTAACAAATTGTAGTAATGTATTGTATTAACCGGTAAAAAAATAATTGAGAATTAAATTGAATAATTTCGAATTTTTTACTATTATAAAGGTAACTGTTGGGATTAACAAATAGTAAAATGACAGCTGATGTTCATTAATCAAAATGCAAATGAATTACGAGTAAATGAAAATATGAAAAATGTTAGAGGTGAATCCGTTGCATTATACACCAAAAATGAAAATATATGTAAATTAAAACAAAATAGTTTAAAAAAGTGATTTATAGGTGTTATACTAAACATAGTTCATCTAAATAAATTAATCATAATTTGGTTTTGCTGAATTTGTCAGCAATAATGTAATACTTCAGACTTTTGTGAATGACTAATGGATTTGTGTAAAATGTATTTGGTAGATACCACTCGCTGCTTTTGACGAGCTGAATACGCTGTCAGCAGCAGTTACACAGGTCACCATCCGTTATACAACTTTATATCAAATTATAGCAATGACATCTAATACATTATCATATATATATATATATATATATATATATATATATATATATATTATTATTATTATTATTATTAAAATAATAAATAATACTCAATCTAAAAATATTATACTAAATATTCACGTATCTTTTAAAAATATTAAAATATTTCTCATTCCGCTGTGGTTGATTAAATAAAACACAAAAAAGGTTACTATAAGGATTTTTAGAATCCACTCATTATTTATAACAGAGGATGAACAACGTAAAATACGTTAAAGTAGAAGATGGGTTCCAAAATTAAACCCACCGGGTTGGTCTAGTGGTGAATGCGTCTTCCCAATTCATCTGACTTGGAAGTCAAGGGTTCCAGCGTTCAAGTCCTAGTAAAATCAGTTATTTTTATACGGATTTGAATAGTAGTAGATCGTGGATACCGGTGTTCTTAGGTGGTTGGGTTTCAATTAACCATACATCTCAGGAATGGTCGAACTGAGACTGTACAAGATTACACTTCATTTACACTCATACGTATCACCCTCATTCATCCATTGAAGTAATACCTGAAAGGTAATTCCCGGAGGCTAAACAGAAAAAGGAAAGAAAGGGTTCCAAAATTACTGGTGACAATAATAAAAAAAAATCAGAATTTGTGTGTATAGGAAACTAAAATAAAGATGACTGAAATAGATTAATTTTTGGAAAGAGTTATACTTTGACATGATTTTATTCCATTGATCATTCCATAACACTAAATTATTACTAAAGAGTTAATAAACTGGAATCCAAATAACAGGAGTAGAAACATCTCAAATTATAAATAAGGAATAAACTGAAACCCCGACTATAAGCTGGTAAAGTGATGTTAACATTTTTTTGGGACGCTAAAGATATAATTTTCTTTGTTTTTTTTTTCATTAAAAAACTTTCAGTTACATTTATAATTTCAAATATTTAGGGTAGCTCAACTAAAAAACCAGCTGCGTTTTCTATTCGTGTAATGAGTACTTTTGTAGCTCGTTACATCCATGAATCACCAAGGCAAGGTGTGTCAGTTAGAATCAAACTACAAAATAATGGACGGAGAAGTACAAGGAAACGTATAGCGTTGAAATAGAACTAGTTCGGCCAGGCCTAAACTACCAACCTGCTGCACGGGAAGATAAGCGCTCAGCCATATCTTGGCTTCTTAGAAAATACTATTAACAACCTCCAGTCGAGAAAATTATAAAGCAAAGCATGTGATAATGAAAAATCTCGGTTTACAGAGAAAGAGAATTAGTGTTTTTTTTTTCAGAGTAATACTAATTATTACGATGCGAACACTTAACATGTGGTATCAATGAAAATTTAGGGTAGAGGATACTGTTAGATCTTATAATCCAAACCTCGCTCCATCAGACTTCTGTCTGTTTGAGCTCTTCAAGAATTGATTACATATCAAACATCATAACGACAAAGACGTAGAAATAATGATAAAAAAAAAGAAAATGGCTCAAATTTCCACAGTAGAATAATCTCCTGAGAATGTAGCGTCAGGATTATTTAAAAAAAATACGTAGTTATTCAATCTATTGAATAAACTGCAGTAAAACAATAAGTTTGTTTCTTTTTCCTATTAATTGAACTTTGCAGTATACAAAGAGGTTACAATCATATACCAGAACGGAAGGGAGTGACGCACCCCTTGAATCACTGAATAGTTTCTTCTTTAACCTCGTGTTTCTACTCTCCCTCATTCTGTCGCTCTCTTGTACTATTGTAACAAAAGATATTTGAATTTAATTACCATTAAAAACAAGTGAGTAAAAATAAATACAGGAAAAATTATTTCCATAATTCATAACAACAATAAAATTTAAATATGCTGTATTTGTAATTCCCATTAATATCCTACAAAACGCTTACCGCATTTATAATAGAAACAAAATTAATATAACATACATACTTGTATAATATATACGAAATATGAGTCGACGCAGAAATTTGACAAAAACGGTGAAGGGTGAAAGAGAGAAATAGTAGTGAAGTGAAAAACTGAAGAGATGGTGGAGGAACACAAAAAACACACATACAAGGAAAGGGAGGTCGAAATTATACAAAATTATAATTGAAACATATATATGCAACACTGTATCACATTATTTATTATAGGTCTAACCTGTATATGTATATACACATATATATATTTTTTAATTCCTTTTTATATTAGAGCATGTGTATAATTTGAATTTCAAATTAATTATTAAAATCGTATTTTTAATCAAAATAAAAGGTAATTAAAACGTTAAACCAGTTATATCATTACTTTGCTCTTGTCATAACGTGATTAGCAAACAAAATTTATTCAGAAATTTTTGGAATGTATAATTACACATTATCAACACAAGAACAATAATAATTTTATTCATTTTCGCAAACTGAAAAGAATCGATTTCCTTAATTTTATTATCATTTCATCATAAATGTATATGACGGAAATAATAACAAACCAAAATTCTTCATTATTTTTAATAAACTATAATCTATAAATCCTGATAATTTACAAAAATTTTTGTTTTAATTTGATAATTATCTAAGACCTTTTTTTTTGTCTTCAGTCATTTGACTGATTTGATGCAGCTCTCCAAGATTCCTTATCTAGTGCTAGTCGTTTCATTTCAGTATACCCTCTATATCCTACATCCCTAACAATTTGTTTTAGATATTCCAAACGTGGCCTGCCTACACAATTTTTTCCTTCTACCTGTCCTTCCAATATTAAAGCGACTATAATTACATAAATACTTTTGAACAGAAAAACTAGGTTATTCTGTCTCAAAAATAATTGACAGAAAGAAATTTACGGGGGGGGGGGGCGTATAACTTAAAAATACTAAAAAAAGATGAATTATTTCTGTTATAAAAAAACCATACGAATATTAAGATTAACAAAAATTCTGTATTTTGGTAGAGAAACAATTTTTCGGTGGAATACCACAGAAAAACAAAACAGTTAAGATATAAGAGGTAGATAAGACTAAAAAAAAATATCAAACGCATTTCGATGGGCAGACTGATGTGAAATTTTGGTTCACTAAAGAAAACCACTAGAAACAATTTATTTCATTCACAGGGAAATAATTATTTTCCCTAGTGTACCTCGCATGATATTCTTGTACCATTTTCACAAGTAATTTATGTCATCTCATATTCCGTTCCATTATAGAGTAGTATTAAAAAAAAGATACGATAATTTCATTTGTTAAAAATTATTTCTTTCAAAGATTACTCGTCAATGTTTTAGAAAGCGAAAACGTATTGATATGCGGTAGTTCTACCATGGAATGTGTGAAGTGGAATTGGTACTGCTAATAGTACTGTAGAAGTGATAGTACACTGCAACAGGACGAACAAAAGCCAGTCGCCGGTCCGGCAATACATTCCCACTCTGCGCGTCAACTGAGCTTACTAAATTTTGACGATAAAATATTTTTTTATAGAGATATAATTTTTAAGGCGTTATTTAGCGTATAAATTTAATAACATAACTTATAATTAAAAATCCCAATTTACTAGATTTGTAAACAATATTATATAACATTTAGTTACAGTGAAATTTTTTCAAATGAGAGATTTTAAAAATCGAAAAAGGTGTTAGAAATGACGTTTATTAAATCAAAGATTAAAATAATTAAAAACGATGTTATTTAAAAGAAAACTTATTGAGAAATCAGGAAAAAATCTAGTGGTAATCTAACATTTTGGTGTTCTTTTCCATTAAGCTAGAAATAAGTTAAAAGAATTATTAAATAATATAAATTCAAAGAAAATCCATATACAATTGATAAGTTTTGATAAATTTATATTTTTTTAGATGTTAAAATACCTGAAAAAATGTATTCTATAGAAGACTGCTTTTTATTGCAGGATGATTCATGAATTGTTTTGATATTGTTAGTAAATGATTTATTGTTTCTACTATTATATTTGCCATCTGACCTATTATTTGACATTTTTATATTCATCAAAACGATACATAAAAAATTTATTTTCAAGATACAGAAATTTAATTTGAAAGAAAAACAAGAAAAAATAAAGTTAATGAATTATAGAAGAAATAAATAATAATAAAGAAATAATAAGAAAAAAGAAAATAATCACCGTGGCGGAGTGGTACCGTTTCGGCATTTCTTAAGGAGTTCCCGGGTTCGAATACAGGTCTAGCTAGGAATTTTTCATACGCTATAAAATTCCGTTGCCATATTCCCACATAAAAGCTTTGAAGCTTCTGAGGTGAATTAATCCATCAAGCAAAAAAAAAAGGAAATAATGCAGTATCCCAGAAGTAAAAGTTTTTTAAAATCTATACCGTTCTCGAAAAAACGTTAGCGACCATTATGACAATTTAACTCTTATTCATAGCTACTCTAAATAATTGGTTAGTTTTATAATTAATAAACCATTTCTGAGTTTCGTCATCTGCGATATTTTTCATCACCCGTCCATCGTTCCTTGCATAATCATTTGCAAACGTTTATAAGGTAGTCCTTTCATCACATGACCAATACATTCTAATTTGCGAGCTTTTTTTAATATAATAAAATTTAAAACCATGAACAATCTAAAAAAATATATAAAAACTTTAGTTGTACAAGCTAGAGAACGTTTTTATCCAGAAAATAATCATAGATATACAAAAAAAAAAATCCTTCTTAAAAAATATTTGCTCGGGGTGTAATGTTAAAAAAATGGATAGAGACAACAGTAATAAATAAAAAGATAAAACTCTAAATTTTGCTCTATTTTTTTATAATTTGACACTAAATTAAAACTTAATAGCTTGTTTAAATGTTGTGTGCGATAACCTTAGAAATTATTATAGACAACTAGGCATGAAATCATTAAATACATTGCTGCTTCTAAGCATTCCAGTCCACTAAAATGTAACTGATATTTAACCTTACAATTAAAATTTCTACTTTGTTCACTTCCTGCTTAATGAACATCATTCATTTCAGAGAAAAGTAATTCTGAGTAGTTTTTTATTATACATCACATATTTTACACGCATCACAGTCATAAGAAAATCTATTACATGCAATGTAAACATACTAACCGTTAATTTTAGTGTCAACTTCACGAAGACAAAACTTTTGAAATTTAAAATTATTTTTATTATTAATGAATTTTTATTAAGGTGATGTTTATTTTTATTTAAAATACAGATAAGTTTAATTGAAAGTTCATAAGAGATGTAACAGATAAAAATTGTTTATAAAAATAATAAAAACGTACCCAAATAGAAGCAAAATATATACATATTTTAACTTTATTTTTATTTAAAGTAAGGGTAGTATAATGAAAAGAGCAGACGACATGAAAAAGCCGTTCAAAAGAAACATAAAAGACGAGAAATTTGTATCTTAATAAAAATAATTAAATTATAATTGCAGAAAAAAACGTAATAACAAGCGAAGGCTTCTTTCTTGTATTCAAGAAAATATATTTTTATTTACGTGAAGTTTTTCAACAAATTTCTTTGAACTTTCGAGGTGAAAATACCTTAAATGTCATTTCTAATAATCATCCTTAATATCATCATCATTTTTTAATAATCATTATTAATTTTTATTCATCATTAAGGGTACAGCAATCCAGTTGCTGTGATGCAAATAACAAACTGAGAAATATCTTCATATCGTTTATAAAGATAACGTAATTTTTTCTATAGTAAAAATGTTCTACTTAGAAATACACAGCACCAATTAAAAGAACTTCCACTTTAAATTAAAAAAAAAAGAATCATAGAGGTTGGTGCATTTTCAAAAAAAAGTAATGTCTAATTATAACAAGAAAATTATAAAAATCTGATGTGAAGACCACATAACTTCCTTGTTCGTCTATTAAATTACAGAAACAAATTTTTTTTTAAATATGTACTTTTTAAAATGATTAATACTTACTTACTAGCCAACGACCACTCTTGGCTGTTGAGCCATTTTGTGAAGCGCTGACTAGTACAGACGGGCTTATGTGTAAACGGAACGGGGCCTTCATCATCCTTCTGAGAGTGATTCAGAGTTCTGATGGTCCCCAGATGGTCTGCATTCATAGTTAATCATTTAAAATGATTAGTAAAAAAAAATTATTTCATTAATAACTTCTGATATTGTTTCATATATTTCTTTTTCTATTGTTATTATTGAAGAAGTATTATTTATTGTAAAAAGGTTTTTACAATCAGAAGTTAATAATTATTAATAAATCAATATATTTAAATAAAAACAAAAAAAAAGTGGAGAGATGTTAGTGAGTTAGGAGATGAAGTCGGATTCGAACAGATGTGCCTTCCTTCCCATTGTAAGAGCTAAATAATTCATCAATTAAAATGTTATTTGACTATAACTCTGCAACCAATGAAAATAAATACCACTTATGATATATCGTTGAAAATCTCTCAATGAGGACTTACTACTGCAGTTAAGAAAAAGTAAAAAATCAAAATTTTTGGATATTGGGCGTTTTTGGACACTTTTGGTTCAGTCGATTGCAATCAGAATAAAAAATGTCAGTATCCTACGACTAATCGTTTTTGAGTTATGCGAGATACGTACGTACAGACGTCACACCTAAACTAGTCAAAATGGATTCAGGGATGATGAAAATGGATATTTCCGTTGAAGTCAAAAAAACCGAAATTTTTCGCGATCACAATACTTCCTTTATTACATGCAAGGAAATAAAAACGAATTGAATCGGAAAACTGCTCTTAGCTGAGACAATAGAGATTTTAACCTCGAAATAATTTACTACAGCAAATAAATTATTGGAATGGTTTTGGAAAAATATATAGAATAAAAGCGGACCCTAGGGGACATCAACGAATAACTATTTAATCAACAAATTAAGGAAAAAGTTTTAGATTTTCGTCAACAGTGGCTTTATTTTTAATTGCATTTAAAATATAAAACACTAACAGATAGCTGAGGAAATTTCACATAAAAAACCTCCCGGGATACTTTTCTCTGGAAGCAAAACTAAGAGCGCTAGCGAATTTTATAATAAGTGCCAAAATCAAGCTACAACTATCATATATAGGTAGCGTAACTGGAGGGCGCGCAATAAATAAACTTCCATAACTCTGTTCCTATTAGAAATAACTAGAAAATTCAAAAAGATAAGGATTCATAAAACTCAGGGCTACAAATTATTCAAATTTTTGAAGTATATTTAATTTCTAATTGCCCGTTAATCCGGATCTACATGAAAATTTGCAAGTTGTTGATAAAACGCCTATAACAACAAACAAATTGCAATAAATCAAAAGTCAATATACAGGGTGTGAGAGAAAATTAATGAGATTAGTAACACTACGACGCTGTGTCCACCGGTCTGTGTTAGACCGGTTTGTTCATCCCTTCCACATGCTCAGTACGAGTTTCAACTCCGTTCAGCCAACACATTATTTTTTATAGCGTCATCAGTGAAGTTGAAGAACACGTTGAAGATCAACCTCGCTCAGGGAGACCTTCAACTTCAAAATCTGACGAAAACGTTGAGCGTGTGAGGGTTCTTGTGAGATCAGACATTTGTTTAACAATAAGGATGATGAGTGAACAGTTATATTTAAACGCTTTCAGCGTACATCAAATTTTGACAGACGATTTGGACATGCGAAAGAGTTGTGCAAAATTGGTTCCGAAAAACCTCACAACGGAACAGAAGAACATCGAAGAAACGTATGCGCTGATCTTCTTCAGAGGATTGACAATGACCAAGAACTCTTCAATCGTGTGATCACAGGTGAATCCCGGATATTAGAGTACGAACCTGAAACAAAGCGGCAAAGCGAAGAGTGGCCTACTCCGTCATCTCCTCGACCGAAAAAATGTCGAATGAGCAAATCAAAGATCAAAATCATGCCGATTTGCTTTTTTGACAGAAGGGGTATCGTGCTTAAACAATTTGTTTCTTCCAGGACAAACTGTCAACCAAGTGTTTTACAAAGGTGTCCTTGAAAGGCTCAGGAGTGATTCGCGTGAGACCAGACATTGCGGAGAAGTGGATGCTTCATCATGACAATGGCTCGTATCACAGTCTTTTCCATCAGGGAATTTTTGACCTCAAAACGCATTCCTAAGGTTCCTCAACCCCAGTATTCACCTGATTTGAGTCCTTGTGACTTTTTCCTTTTCCCGAAATTGAAACATGTCTTAAAAGAACGTCATTTGTAACTCTGGATAACGTTCAAAAGACTGTGACCGACCAGTTAAAAGCCCTACCAGTTGAAGCCTTCCAGCACTGCTACCAGGAGTGGGAACAACGACTCCGCCGATGTATAGCTGCCCAAGGGAACTACTTTGAAAAGGATAATAATTTTGGTAAGTAAAAAGTCAGTACTACCTAATTAATTCTTAAGGGATATCTCTATATCTTATTTAATTGTTTATTTATCAAAATTTAAAAATTGCATTTTTATGAAGAAGCGTTTTTTGGTACCTTCTTAGCTAACGCTCAAAACCGATCATTATTAATTCTGTTTTTTTGAAATAGAAAAATATTTGAATTGTTATTTGTACGGTAAAACATGTGCATTAACATGGTAAAAATGGTTTTTCAAAAAACATTAATTTTTCAATGAGTTTTAGGAAGTAAATGTTAGCGTACTTCATAAACAAATTAAAATGACTGTATAAACAGACTGTTATAAAAAATTAACGAATAAAGATGTTTTTATGCAACATCGTAGATTTATGTAAAATACGTAATTTATTAATAGTTAACCTTAGAGACGATTGATTCTGCAAAATTTAGAAATTTTTTTGCTGTTTGTTGAAAAAAAATCAAGTTTTTCGTATATATTTTGTTTATTTTTAACCTTATTAAAAACTAAATACCACCAGTAGAAAACTAAGACAATTTTTCATGGAAAATCAAAATGAAGAAATTATGAGTAAATTATTAATTTATCCATTTTTGCTATTATTATATACAGAGAAAATACCCAGTTTCCAAGCTAGTCTACCACAGCGTGATTTTGGTGCTTATTGTAAAATTCGCTAGCGCCCTTAAATGTGCTCGTAGAAAAATTTAGATTCGGAGTAACAGTACAAGGTGAAAAGATAAAGATGCTACGATTTTCTGATGATATAGTAATTCTAGCCGAGAGTAAAAAGGATTTAGAAGAAACAAAGAATGGCATGGATGAAGTCCTACGCAAGAACTATCGCATGAAAATAAAAAAGAACAAGACAAAAGTTATGAAATGTAGTAGAAATAAAGATGGACCACTGGATGTGAAAATAGGAGGAGAAAAGATTATGGAGGTAGAAGAATTTTGTTATTTGGGAAGTAGAATTACTAAAGATGGACGAAGCAGGAGCGATATAAAATGCTGAATAGCACAGGCGAAACGAGCCTTCAGTCAGAAATATAATTTGTTTACATCAAAAATTAATTTAAATGTCAGGAAAAGATTTTTGAAAGTATACGTTTGGAGTGTCGCTTTATATGGAAATGTAACTTGGACGATCGGAGTATCTGAAAAAAGATTAGAAGCTTTTGAAATGTAGTGCTATAGGAGAATGTTAAAAATTAGATGGGTGGATAAAGTGGGAAATGAAGAGGTGTTGCGGCAAATAGATGAAGAAAGAAGCATTTGGAAAAATATAGTTAAAAGAAGAGACAGACTTATAGGCCACATACTAAGGAATCCTGGAATAGTCGCTTTAATATTGGAAGGACAGGTAGAAGGGAAAAATTGTGTAGGCAGGCCACGTTTGGAGTATGTAAAACAAATTGTTGGGGATGTAGGATGTAGAGGGTATACTGAAATGAAACGACTAGCACTAGATAGGGAATCTTTGAGAGCTGCATCAAACCAGTCTAATGACTGAAGACGAAAAAAAAGAAAAAAGTACCCCACGAAGGATTTTTATGCAGAATTTTCTCAGCTATCTTTTTATTTTTCGGTTAAAACTACTAAATCCACTATCAGCGAAAAAACAAAAATTTTCCATTAATTTGTTAATAAAAAAATTAAGTAGTTATTCGCTTATATCCGCTAGGGCACACTTTTATTCTACACACTTTCCCAAACCCATTTCAATAACCTATTTGTTGTAGTGAACTTTTTCGAGGTTAAGGCCTTTTTGAATCTCTGTTATCCTTTTCAGACACTAATACGATCACTATCAAACAGTTGCTTTTAGTAGAATTAAAGCAATGATATAACACAAAACAACTTTTGATGTATAACACTCGTTTCTAGTATCGGTTTTATAAAAAAAAAAGATAAAAATAAATAAACTGAATTTAAATTACACAAATCTTAATGTACATTTAAGTTTAAAATGGGAGTTATTTAGGTCAATAAGTAAATCTACACGAAGTAATTATTTTACATCATATAAAAAGTTAATTATAACCAATAGAAATACGATTTAAAAAGAAAAATATTAATACAAAGGTTATGAGAAAAAATATGAATAATTTTTTCCCTACCAATTCTATTGTAATCATTTATATATGTATATGCAAAAACACTTCCTTTGCAGGATGATTTAAGAGATTAAAATTATATATAGTGTATGTAAAGGTGTACAACGTGTTTGTGCGTATGTAAGTTTTGTGAACTCATGTGCGCATTTAGCACGGAATTCTACCCTGACCTATTATGAATACATTATATATATATATATATATATATATATATATATATATATATATACACCAATTTATGTAGTTATTTAAAATTATATACAAGATCTTTTTTTAATTTATTCTTATAGTACAAGCATATATATTTCATATCAGAAAACATCTTTCATGTTTTTTATAAATTAGCCATATCACTCAAGTACAAACATAAACACAACAATTCTTAATTCTTAATTAACATATGAATTTTTAATTACGGTTATAAACATAATACATGAGTTATCATTAATATAAGATGTCAATGACATTTTTTTGATAAAAAAAATACATTACAGTACATAGTATTAAACCACTGATGTAACTATTAACATAATTTAACCATCAATTTATTATATCTATATTTCAAAATAAAATTTTAATTACGAGTAATACATAGTTATATATTATTTATATAATACACTCAATGATATATATACATATGTAGATAGATAGATAGATATTATAAAACATTTGATAATCATATTTAGTTTAGAAATTTTTAGCAACATTATTAATTATGATAATTTCCACTCATTTACCGATAAGATATGTTTGCGATGTTAGTAGTACTAATAATAGTAGTTTTTTTTATGACTTTTCAACATGCCTAGCCGTTCAATCATCCTATATAAGAACGACAATTATTAAACAGTGAATACAGGAATGTTTAATAGGACTTGCACTATGAAAAAAAATTATTTTTTACTGTTAAATTCTCCCGAGTTTATAACAATTTATTTTACATAATAAGTGTGAGCATATATATTATATGTGATGTTTAAAAAAAAATAAAAATACGTTAAAAAAAATTATTGTAAGATTGAACGATAAAGGTTTTTTCCAGATTGACGCCTTGTCAACTAACGAAGTTATTCAAAGATTAAGTTAACACTTATTTTTCTAGTTATTTTATCCCTTTCTATCCTTTGTATGAAAATTTTGTATCCTACCTTCTCTTACGTAATATTTCTAAACTTTATTATTATTTTTATTTCATTATAGATCAAAACTTGCTTTTTTATATGTATTATTTATTAAGGATCTTTTTTTCTATGAAAAAAACAGAAATAAAAAAAATCTGAAGTGGACACCACATAACTTCCTTGTAGACCTATTAAATTACAAACACACATTTTTTTAAAATGAAAAGTACATAAAATTTTATTTCATTAATAACTTCGGATATTTTTTCATATTTTTTTTTTTTAATTGTTATTATAGAATTGCTATTTACTGTAATTCTTTTACATTTAGAAGTTAATAATTAATAATTAAAGTTATAATTAATACATCAATAAAATTAAAAAAAAAAAAAAAAAAAACGTTAAAAAAAGGAGATGAAGTCGGATTCGAACCGATGTGCCTTCCTTCCCATTGTAATGATCCAAATATTTCATTAATTAAAATTTTATTTGGCTATAACACTGGAACCAATGAAAATAAATACCACTTATCGTTGAAAAGCTCTCAATGAGAGCTTATTACTGCGGTTAAGAAAAAAATCCATAATCCAATATTTTTTTAATTTTGGGCTTTTTTTGGATACTTTTGGTTCAGTCAATTGCAATCAAAAGGGGAGGTGCACAACTAGATGTTACAAAAGCCCTAAATTCAGAATTTCAACATCCTACGGCTAATCGTTTTGCGAGATACATACGTACGTACAGACGTCACGCCAAAACTAGTCAAAATGGATTCAGGGATGGTCAAAATTGATATTTCCGTTGAAATCTGAAAACCGAAATTTTCACTCTCACAATGCTTCAATTAATTAGTACAAGGAAGTAAAAATGTAGTCATACAAAAATAATAATTTCACGACCTTTCTTTACAATGATATTACAGTAGTTAGTTATTTGTAATTTGTATATAATTTCTTGGGAAAATGATAAATTATTTAGAGCCGTTTTCAGAACCTAACGTAAGTAGGCATAGGCGGTATATGAAGTCGAAAGTTACCAAAATTAGTCCAGCTACGTTTGTATATGGTTAATAAAATATTACAATCCTTAAATATTCTTTTTAACAGTTAAACATAGAAAGACCAAGTTTATTAAACTTTCCCATAACAAAACGAATTATTTTTTGGTAAGAGACCACTATTTACAGTACGAGGTGTGTGAGAAAAGTAATGAGGCTGGTAACACTGCGAGCGATCTGGCAACGCTGTGTCTATCGGTCTGTGCTAAACCGGTTTGTTCATCCCTTCCACATGCTCAGTACGAGTTTCAACTCCGTTCAGCCAACACATTATTTTTGACAGCATCATCAGTGAAGTTGTGTTATTTTCTGTGTTACTAAATGGAGCATGGGAATTTAGAGCAACGTTGTGCAAACAAGTTTTGTGTTAAACTTGGAGTATCCACAAGTGTGAACTTTGAAAAGTTGAAACAGGCCTATGGGGAACATTGCTTATCAAGAGCACAAGTTTTCCGCTGGCACAAATCATTTTTGGAAGGCCGAACACGTCAAAGATCAGCCTCGCTCAGGGAGACCTTCAACTTCAAAATCTGACGAAGACGTTGAGCGTGTGAGGGTTCTTGTGAGATCAGACCGTCGTTTAACAATAAGGATGATGAGTGAACAGTTAAATTTGAACACATTCACCGTACATCAAATTTTGACAGACGATTTAGACATGCGAAATTGGTCCGAAAAACCTCACAACGAAACAGAAGGACAATCGAAGAGACGTGTGCGTTGATCTTCTTGATAGGATTGACAATGACCAAAAATTCTTCAATCGTGTGATCACAGGTGATGGATCCTGGATATTTCAGTACGATCCTGAAACAAAGCGGCAAAGCGCAGAGTGGCACACTCCGTATGTGCGAGTGGCACATCTCCTCGACCGAAAAAATGTCGAATGAGCAAATCAAAGATCTAAACCATACTGATTTGCTTTTTTGACAGTAGGGGTATCATGCATAAAGAATTTTTTCCTGCAGGACAAACTGTCAACCTATTTTTTTACAAAGGTGTCCTTGAAAGGCTCAGGAAAAGAGTGATTCCCGTGAGACCAGACATTGCAGACAAGTGGATACTTCATCATGACAATACCCCGTGTCACACAGCCATTTCTATCACGGAATTTTTGACCTAAAAACGCATTCCTACGGTTCCTCAACCCCCCTATTCACCTGATTCAAATCCTTGTGATTTATTCCTTTTCCCGAAATTGAAACGCGTGTCTTAAAAGGACGTCATTTTGGAACTCTGGAGAACATTCAAAAGACTGTGACCGACCAGTTATAAGCTCTACCAGTTGAAGCCTTCCAGCGCTGCCACCAGAAGTGGGAAAAACGACTCCGCCGGTGTATAGCTGCCAAAGGGAACTACTTTGAAAATATTGTTGTTTGAAAAAAATAAAAACTTTGGTAAGTAAAAAGTCAATCCCATTACTTTTCTCACACACCTCGTATACTGTAAACCACGTTTGAAACTAGCTTTGGAAAAATAATCAATGGCCGTCATTCTGCATTAGAGTTGTCGTAACCCAAAGTTTTATTACATAAAATATTCTATTTCTTAATACCCTTTAAAATGATAAGAGGGACATCTAGAAAGTAAAAACCGTGTTTTATAAAAAAAATTATCGTATTTATTATAATTTTAATGTGTGCAAATAATTAACATTTTTTATGCTATTCTTCCATATAATCACCTCCTAAGTTCAAGCATTTGCAGTTTTTGTATAACGCCGTCAAAGTAGTCTGACGTCAGTCCGTTAAGCCGCATATGAACAGCTATGTTGAAGTCGTCTTCAATTTCGTAGTGGATCCCTCTCGGGTGTCTAGTACGAAACCTACGTTTCATCACTGGTCACTATGTGATCCAGCATTTCATCGCCATTTCTATGCAATTTCCAGCAATTACAGTGCAGCAGACTTTCTGTGATTGTTAAGATTCATGGGAACAATCAGGAACATATTTTTCCGTAATTTAGTTGAACACTCATAACCTGATAGAGACCATGAACTTACAGAAAATGTATCACTAAGTTCGTCTAACGTAAATCGCCGGTTTTCTTTAACGCTTCTGTCTATCTGCTCTTTCAGCTGTTCAGTAATGAGAACAGAGGGCGTCCTGAGCGTTGTTCGTCATGAACATATGCTCTCCCTGCCGTAAATAAACGACACCATTTCTTTACGTTTCCTTCATTAATAACACTATTATACAGCAGTAATTTGAAGATGAATTTCCATAGAATAAATCACCTTTCAAACATCGTACGAACGATCGTATATCACAGTCGGCAGGATTTTCAATTTTTTTTTTTCATTATAAACACACACGCAAAATCACTTCGTATCACAGTACAGCTACGAAATTTCGTACAGTGCTAGCAGAAAAATTGAGAATAACTGTTCTTTGGTGGTTGGGTTTCAATTAATCACACATCTCAGGAATGATCGACCTGAGACTTTAAAATACTAACTTCATTTACATTCATACATATCATCTTTATTCATCTCTGAAGTATACCTTACGCTGGTTCCGGAGGCTAAACAGAAAAGAAAAAGCAGAACAACTGAGAACAGTTGACTTTGATCCAATGTTGTAAATGAAGTTGAGCTATGTGCAAACGGTTCTTACTATCTGGACGACCATAGTACGGCACAATCTTATTCTTTCCATTTAAAATTTTTGAGATGCTCTCCCAAGGATAAGAGGGTTTGAAAATGTGGTCGTGTCATACCGAAAAGTAGTATTTCATTTTATATTCCACGTTTAACTGTTGTAAAGTTATTTAAGCACTGCCATACTTCATATATATATATATATATAATATATGTATATATACCAAAAAAGTTATATTATTCTTGTAACGTTTCTACAATTTTTGTAGAGCAAAAATTTTAGAAATGGAAAATAAATCTCTTTCTTGAGATACATAATAAATTGGTAGTTGCATAAACATCAGAATATTCACCTAATACTTAACATAATAAAAACGTTTTACATTTGAAAAAGTTAAACTGTTAAAATTGATTAAAATATTTAGAGCGATAATAAAATCAATAAACAGAAAATTTTAATCCACGTTGTCATAAACTGTATCTCTTAATCTATATGACATACCATTATTTAATTATTATAGGCTATACGCGAATTTTATGAAGAATGATTCACTGATTAGTTAAGATTATTATATTATCTTTTTTCACAAAAATAACATTTTAAATCCTTCTTATAGATAAAAATTTATCTTATTTTTATTTCCCATTTAAAAATCGTAAAAAAAAAATAATATTTTATAAAACTGCGTAAAAGTAAATGATTCATCAATATTACTCAGTCACGATCGTTAAATTTGAAGTTGAATAACAGCAAGAAACTTTTTTCTTTAAATAGTTACAGTTACTGAAAATAAAGGGAATTTCCTCTCTCCCGCTTTAAATAAGAAAAATCAAGAAACTTATGACCGTTTAAATGCAGCATTAAATATGATAGGAGTATTACTGTAACATTATTACCTAAAAAAAATAAATTTTTAACATTTTTAAGCGTATAATTTTGAAGCTTATGGATAGGATTCAAATTCAGGACCTTACGTATAAAAAGCGGAGATGCTCCCACTCCATCATCTAAGTCGGCGGGTTAAAAGGATTTCCTAATTACTTTATACCTTTCGTAAGGAATGTTAGGATTGACGCAGATGCCAATCCTAATATTCCTTGAAAATGTATTTCCATTTTTATATGACCCTAAAAAAAGGTGATACAAAATTAAGAATTGATGGAATATTATATACTTTTCTTCGAAGCATGGCCACTTAACTAGTCAAAGAATAACATTTAACTATTTTAAGATCGAAAAAATTAGATAGGTTGGAAAGTTGAATTTATTGATAAAATATCTATTGGTATATAGATGTACTTTTCTTTTTTTTTGTTTAACTTCTGGAACTACCGTAAGGTATTACTTCAGAGAATGAATGAGGATGAAATATAATTTTGCACAGTCTCAAATTGACCATTCCGGAGATGTGTGGTTAATTTAAACCCAACCACCACAGAAAACCGGTATCCACGATCTAGTATTCGAATCCGTATAAAAGTAACTGCCTTTACTAGGATTTGATTCTTAGAATTCTCGACTCCGAAATCAGCTGATTTGTGATGACGAGTTCACCACTAGACCAAACCTCTGTATTCAAGACCAAGTCCGTATTCAAAATATGCATGAAAAGATAATAATTCCATAAATCCAGTATTTTCTCGTAATATCAGTATAAAAAAATGTTCACAAACAAAAATTCGTAAACACTTATTTTACAGACAATTTTTAAATAGAATTTTCTATAATGAATGAACTGAGATATTTTAATAAAATTTAGTTTTTTCTCATCAAACATAAGAAATTGCAAACATACAGACACGCAGAAGTACATTCAGGATATCTGAATTAATATTGGCATTGTTAATAATACAGTAGATGGGTTGTTTACAACCAAAGGACGTCAGAGATAGCAAGAAGTTACCAGTCCAGCAATCCATCCTCAGCCTACGCATCAACTTTGCTTTCTACACGTTCATATTTTTATAGTTTATAGGTATTACGGACATACATTTAAAAATATTACACAAAGTATATCACGAAGTTCTTCCATGATTTTCATAACCTATTCTACTAGTGAAAGTATTGGAAAAAGTTCATATAAACGTAAGTCCTAAAATGCTTCGTTTGCGAGTTAGAAAGATGGTGGATTTCGCTCAGATTTCAGCAACCCCGGTGAAATGAGGTCGTACTGAGGTTTTAGGACGTTAATTTAAATGTACAATTAGTGATTTCTTATGGTTTTTGATCTGAACAATCGAATAAAGTGGGTCCCAGACCGTATCTGCAATAGCTTTTGAGAAATCTGGGTTAAAATCCAATAAATCGAGGTAAAAAAAAAACTTGTTTTTTTATGTTTGACATACAATAACGTTTTAAATGGACAATAAATACATAAAACTTAAAACTAAACTTACAGAGAATTTAATTGTGAACAAAATGGGGTAAGATAAGATGAATAAAACAAAGAAAAGTTAGAAAAATTCGAATTATATTTAAAAACAAAACACTAGACCAAAGTGCATTATACGACCCAGTTTATAATATATGTTAAAAGATGAGCTCGTCATTTTCAACACATTTCTTGGCACGCTTCTGTACTGCTTTTGTTGCTCTTTTTAATTCTTCAGGGCTGACCTAAGCTGTTCGGAAGCATCTATAATGCGGACAATTAATTAATTAATGCATTTTTGTTTTGTATACAATATTTTTCATCTATCCCCAGACAAAAACGATTTTTTCACTAGCGGTAACTCGCAACAAAACGAAGAATTTTAGGACATATGTTTATATGAACTTTTTTCATTATTTTCACAATTAAAATAGGTTATGAAAATTTCGGGAGAACTTCGAGGTACACATTATGAAGAAAAATAATAAACATGAAAATTTTACACAATAAAATTTCAAAGAATGATTATTTTATAAATTATTAATATTGCGAAACATATTAATTTTATAACAATACAAAAAAAAAATCGCTATTTTAATAAAAAAAAATGACGCATTATTTATCAAATAAACAATTTAAAGTACAATTGGTTACAGTAAATTAACGCACAAATATTTTAAATATTATCTTTATAACAAACGGAAAGAATAAAAAACTTCAGTCAGAATAAATGATTATGGTAATTTCGTTTCTACCACAAAAATATAACTATATTTCAATGATTTAGAAGTTAAAAAAAATCTCGTAAACTTTTATAAGAAAAAAATAATTAGATATAAATTGATATTACTGAACTATTTAGATTATCTTGAAGTTAAGTAATTAAATTATCTTAATCTTGTGGATAAATATATTCGTTCTTAAGATAACAGTTTAAATTTAAATAAATATATTAAAATATTATATACGATTAATAACATTTCTGATAACATTAAAAATTGAAATACTGAAGACCTTGTCCAATTCCACACATTTTACACTTTTTACACGACTGCCCAAAAAGGAGCGTAATATATTTACGGTGTATGTATATACGTTCCACCGTAGCAGCTCAACGGCTGAACGGATTTAGATGTATGGCCCCGCGTTGGAATCCTGACGTTATTGGGTGTACCCTAGGATACATATATATATATATATTTTAAATAAATTTAAAAAATCTGAAAACAAAATTATACTACATGCAAAATTGTCACCAGCACGCATTTTAATTTTGTAACGAGAGAAAAAATATTAAATCCAACCGACATCCGAACCAAGAACCATTCTGGGTTTATATTTTTAGACTTTCAGAGAATATAATATTTCCGATTTTGATCATAAAATACATTGAAAATTTAAAAAAAAATCTGATGACAAAGCTGTAATACTTTACTGACATTGGTTATTTATTCTTATATAGCGGACAAATAATTATGCAAGAAAAAAGTTTAAAAAATTCAAAAATTCGATTTTTTTACTTTTTTCCAACTCCAGGAATCACCTCCCACGAAATTTCTTTTGATTTACTTACTTTTACATTAAATAGAAGAAAATAAAAAATAATTTCACTAAAAATGTACAACGAATAAAATGTTACCTAAGTTTCTTTTATGGGGAGTGGAAATAGATTATGATGAAATTTTATTGTAATATTATTATTAAAATAAAATAAAGCAAAATAAAATAATATTCATAATTAAATAAAGCAAAAAAGTTTCAAAAATCGATGTTTAAACTTTGATCGATTTCCCTCATCTAATATTGACACAAAATGTTTTACGTCGTTTGCACTACTATTTACTATACCTAGGAAGTCATAAAAAAGGTTCAGTTAAAAATTTTCTATAACCACAAAAGAGCTTTTCTCAATTTTCGAGGAGGGGGGAAAATATGATCTAATTTTTTTTTTAAATGGTAAAATAAGGATTTAAGCGTGTACTGAGCTTATTTATTATAAAGCAGGGTTGTTTGCAAAATTTTGAGACAACTGATTCCAAAATTTTACCAACAGACTGTCCCAAGTACACGAGTCTCTCTCTCTCTCTCTCTCTATGCCAAATTTCATCAAGATTTGTTTACCCAGTCAAAAGTTATTTAGCTTCAAACACGCCAAAACACTTACGTACGTTCGTATAGACGTTCTCCCTACTTTTTTGTATTTTGGGGTCCCTGGGTCATGAAACGTCGAGTAGTATTAATAATGAAGTCGGGTAGTAAGACTACTGTAACTCCAGTAGTTTTTAAAATATCCGACGTAAAACACAAAATTCGGTATCGATAAACAATTATTTTTTCAAGTTTTGTATTACAACAGTTTTGTTAAATGACTAATAAATGTACAAGATTCAGTAACAAAACTTTTAGAGAATTTAAATCTGAGGAAATTAATGTAAATACAGTCGATAAAAAGTAAATAAAAACTTTTAAAAATCGTATTATTATTCTTTAACTACCTTTATTATTCATTTAACAAAGCTAATGTACCACAAATCTTTAATAAATCAATTTGTTTTTCGACTCCCAATTTTGTTTTACATCGGGTATCTTAAAAACTACTGGAATTGCTGGCCTATTTCATCCTATTTCCCAGCTCAAATTACATAATAAATCACCAACTTTATTCCTTAATTTTGGTCCCAAAAATTACAGTAGGGCTTCTTTTTAGTTTTTTTTTTTTTTGTCTTCAGTCATTTGACTGGTTTGATGCAGCTCTCCAAGATTCCCTATCTAGTGCTAGTCGTTTCATTTCAGTATACCCTCTACATCCTACATCCCCAACAATTTGTTTTACATACTCCAAACGTGGCCTGCCTACACAATTTTTTCCTTCTACCTGTCCTTCTAATATTAAAGCGACTATTCCAGGATGCCTTAGTATGTAGCCTATAAGTCTGTCTCTTCTTTTAACTATATTTTTCCAAATGCTTCTTTCTTCATCTATTTGCCGCAATACCTCTTCATTTGTCACTTTATCCACCCATCTGATTTTTAACATTCTCCTATAGCACCACATTTCAAAAGCTTCTAATCTTTTCTTCTCAGATACTCCGATCGTCCAAGTTTCACTTCCATATAAAGCGACACTCCAAACATACACTTTCAAAAATCTTTTCCTGACATTTAAATTAATTTTTGATGTAAACAAATTATATTTCTTACTGAAGGCTAGTTTAGCTTGTGCTATTCGGCATTTTATATCGCTCCTGCTTCGTCCATCTTTAGTAATTTTACTTCCCAAATAACAAAATTCTTCTACCTCCATAATCTTTTCTCCTCCTATTTTCACATTCAGCGGTCCATCTTTGTTATTTCTACTACATTTCATTACTTTTGTTTTCTTCTTGTTTATTTTCATGAGATAGTTCTTGCGTAGGACTTCATCTATGCCGTTCATTGTTTCTTCTAAATCCTTTTTACTCTCGGCTAGAATTGCTATATCATCAGCAAATCGTAGCATCTTTATCTTTTCACCTTGTACTGTTACTCCGAATCTAAATTGTTCTTTAACATCATTAACTGCTAGTTCCATGTAAAGATTAAAAAGTAACGGAGATAGGGAACATCCTTGTCGGACTCCCTTTCTTATTAGGGCTTCTTTCTTATGTTCTTCAATTGTTATTGTTGCTGTTTGGTTCCTGTACATGTTAGCAATTGTTCTTCTATCTCTGTATTTGAACCCTAATTTTTTTAAAATGCTGAACATTTTATTCCAGTCTACGTTATCGAAAGCCTTTTCTAGGTCTATAAACGCCAAGTATGTCGGTTTGTTTTTCTTTAATCTTCCTTCTACTATTAATCTGAGGCCTAAAATTGCTTCCCTTGTCCCTATACTTTTCCTGAAACCAAATTGGTCTTCTCCTAACACTTCTTCCACTCTCCTCTCAATTCTTCTGTATAAAATTCTAGTTAAGATTTTTGATGCATGACTAGTTAAACTAATTGTTCTGTATTCTTCACATTTATCTGCCCCTGCTTTCTTTGGTATCATAACTATAACACTTTTTTTGAAGTCTGATGGAAATTCCCCATTTTCATAAATATTACACACCAGTTTGTATAATCTATCAATCGCTTCCTCACCTGCACTGCGCAGTAATTCTACAGGTATTCCGTCTATTCCAGGAGCCTTTCTGCCATTTAAATCTTTTAATGCTCTCTTAAATTCAGATCTCAGTATTGTTTCTCCCATTTCATCCTCCTCAACTTCCTCTTCTTCCTCTATAACACCATTTTCTTTTTATTAGAAGAGCTGAAATCCGGGCGAAGTCTTTCGCTAGCTGTAACTCGAAAACAAAGCGTTTCTACTCCTCTATTTATATGTACTTTTTTTTCATTATTTTTACACATATTACACGATTAAACTTATAATTGCATTTATAAATCTATACTAATCGCATTATATCTTTGCGAAGAATTTTAAACTTAAGAACACGCTTCATAGTAAGAGTAAAACACAGTAAAACAAAAGGTGGACTTATTTTCAACCCTATAAACTTTTATATAACCTAAACCACTTCATTTTGATTATTAAAACACTTCTAAAGAACAAATACAGAAAAGTACCCATTTAACTATTTTTTTAACCAGATATAACTTCACATCCGTGTGAGCAAACACATTTACTTAAAAAAAAAAAAAAAAAACACCTTATAAAACTTATAACCAGGTATTTTTATTTTAAAACTTAAAGAAAACAGCATCTATTTATTTCAATAAACTAGATGTTGAAGGAACGAGTTGAGGGAATAAAAGAATTCTTACAGTATGATATATGCTTACATATATCAGGTGTCTACGTAGAAAAGTAGCTTTTTATTAAAAAGTTTTGTTTAAAAGGCTTTTTTGGTTATTTTTTTAACATAAAATAAGGAACTTTCAAAAAGCCTTAATATTTATTACTTACTTTAGTAAAAACTGAAATAAATAATTACTTGAAAAATAACCATAAATGGAAAATCATTTCTCAAAAAACTCCCAAAATTAGATGAAAATGGATTACTTAGGTCTAAGAAGTTAACAAACAACCAAGTATTTTCCAATTTTTGTCTATTTCACACAGACATAAATTTGTAATATCTTAAAAAGTAATATAACATAAGATACTTCTGTTTAGTTTTCATTTTTTTAAAAGAAATTGAATAAAATAAACAAAAAGAAGATAAAAGAAATTACATCATACCTCCAAATAAAATTGGATACGAAATTGAAAGAAATTGGAATTAATTAGACTTCGTCGATTATACTGAAATTTTCTCAGAGAATTTCGAAAAGGCGTAGAACAAGTAAACAACCTCAAAAGAATCTGCAGAGGCATTACGACTAACAATTTACTTGAGACAAAATTCATGACCAACGTCAAATTTTGACGTTGAATTAAATTTTGGATTAGAATTCCCCTAATCCTTAAAAACGAAATGTGGCAAAACTCAACAAAGTCAACAAATCTAAATATCTGAAAGAAATACTCCAAATTAATAATTTAGATAAAAAATCCAATCAAACAAAAACGAGAAAACAGGAACTGGCATATCAATGTATAACCAAAAGAACAAATCAATAAAAGCAAAAATGAAACATCACAATACAGTTATCAAACCTTTTTTTTCCTGGGAGCACAACGAGGTGTCGTTTATAACCCCGACAAAAAATTACCATATAGTAAATGTTTAAAAATTAACAACTGAAAGTTAGTTTAAAAATTAAAACAATGTAAAACGCCTATGCAAAATGCAAAGTTCAAAATAAAAAAATTAAAAATCTAACATAAAACAATACAATTTCCAAACGTCAAAAGACAAGAGACATGATAGTTTTAATCAAATATTTGAATCCAGATGCACACCCTTAAGAAATCGTAAGACATTAGAAAACATCAACCAACACATTGATGCCTAAGACATTTCCTATGTTAAGCTCTAGTTTAACTTTTGACGCAATGCCATATAACAGATACAGTCCAGAAGGATGTGGTGAACCGTTAGTTGACAATCGCAGCAAACACAAACGGTTACGTAAGTCTGAGTTATCAGACCCCCCTGAGTGAGCCTTATGTGTCCTTTTCATCCACGGGATTGGTCTAGTAGTCAGCTCGATATCGCAAATCAGCTGATTTCGAAGTCGAGAGTTCTAAGGTTCAAATCCTAGTAAAGGCAATTACATTTATAGGATTTAAATACTACATCTTGGATACCGGTGTTCTTTGATGGTTGGGTTTCAATTAACCACACATCTCAGGAATGGTCGACCTGAGACTACATAACTAAACTTCATTTATATTCATACGTATCATCCTCTGAAATAATACCTTACGGTGGTTCCGGAGGTTAAACAGAAAAAGCATAGCACAGAGAGCCTGTCCTATTCGCAAACCACCTCATGACGGTTATTCCAACATGAAGTGTCCTTAACTGGACGAGATTTATTGTTGATAATAACATTCCATTCACTTTGCCACTTATCATGAACCACCCTCTTCAAAAAACAGAAAAGATCGTTCGAAAGAACGCGATTAAGGGGACTGCAAACAGGCCTCTTTTGCCATACGATCAGCGCGCTCATTGCCTAAATTCTAATATGACTGGGGATCCACATGAGAAGCTCAGGATTGTGTTATACTGAGTCATTTCAAAGATAACAGACTATATAACACAGACAACATGGTATCTGGAGTACATGTCACTAATAGCCAGAAAGGCACTCATGGAATCTGAACAGACAACTACGTGTTGGAATATGGGCTAAGTATATTTAAAGCCTTGTTAAAAACATACAGCTATTAAACCAGAAATCGTGTACGCATCAGAATGCATCTTCAGTTTGAAATCAGATGAAATAAACTCAACAGAAAAGAAAAGAAAATCTCGAGAAATATCTTAGGAGCATTAAAAACGATGAAAACTAATACACAATTTCAATAATAATAAAAATGTTCAGAAAAAGAAGTGTTAATAAAGTATAACAAGCTTACAAAAAAATATGAGTGGATCTCAGTAGTTCAAAAAGATCTAAAAAGAAATAAAAATATCGGAAGAATTAAAAAATTAGAAACAACGTTCAGAAGATTGAAACACGATTTCAAAGATTTTCCAAAAGAAGGAAAAAAAGGATTCAACAACGTTTAGTCAGGAAATAAAAGATAAAAATAAGTCAAAAAAATGAACTATAAGAAGACCAGGAAGTAAAAAGCTCAAAAGAAAGAGAAATAAAAAAAACTGAGCTGGCTGAAAATTATGTTCACGTCATCCTGAACCGGTCAAATTTAAAAAAAAAATTACCAATAGAAAACTGATTGTTGAAAAAAATAAGACACCTAGAATTTTCGTTTTAATTATGAAGCGAGTTATTAAACTTAAAAATCATTTACAACATAGTATATAGCGACTTGTATCTCTTTGTCTAAATATGTACAATTTTTAAAATAATATTTACAAATTTCTTAAATATTTTACAATAATATCAAATGATACGCTAACATAAATAAATATCATTATACTGTTTAGTCGACAATCAATAAGAGAGGACAAATTACTTTTATTAAGGAACAAAGTGTCTTTAAACTCCAAATAGATACGTATTATGTAGTGAAAGCTGTTAAAATTCTAATAATAACATTTTTTAAACAAACAATCGATTGTGAAAGTTAAAAATATTACAACGTAAAAAAGTATTTTAACAATTATCAAATAGCTTTGTAACGAAAAGATTAATTTATTTTATAAACATATTTTGAAAAAGAGGTAAAATCAAATTAAAAAAATGAGTTTTAACATTTTGTTCTATTCTAAATTGTAATATGTACTCGTATATCGTTAAGTAGAACATAGTATGTTATTGTTTGTTATTTTTTTCAAAGGATTCAATTGATTTTTAAAAAAATATTGAAATTTTTTTTATATTTCATTAAAATAAAATACATAAACATCAAAATTAAATTTATCAAAAACGGGTTTACAAAATGTTCATTTGTTTACTGTTACATGGAATAATAAATTTCTATATATATATATTTTTAACATCGGTATGGAATTAAAAAAAAAAAAATTTCGTAATTAACTTTTTTTGGTTCAAATCGTTTTACATTTTATCGATTATTTTATAAATATTGAAAGGAAGTAGTTCATTATCTGATACCAAAAATGAGTCCTTTAAATATATATGTAATATTTGTAGAGTAGTTACGCATGTTTGTTTCTAAACCATTTGATTCCAGAAAAGGATCTGTAAGTTATTTTTACGTTTCTTCCATTCATCTCATCTTCTTGATTAAAAAATCTCTTTTTTATGCCTGAAGTCGTAATAAATAAAATAAAATTAACTACAATGAAAAATCCCAACCTATTAAGTTTACTATATAAGTTTTAAATATCTTGAAAAAATTAATAATAATCATGATTAAAAATATAATTAAAAAATAAGAAAATGTAAATAACAAAATAAGATGCGATAAAAAAATTCATGTTTCAGAGACGATAATTAACTTATACACTTCTACAGGTGACCAACATAAAACCGGACCCATAATGAAACTGATACCCAACACTATTTGTGAAAGACTCTCACACAACTAGCGCGACTAGTGGATGTATATGTTACTACTGATTGTTGCTGCCGTTTGTCAGGTGGTTACGTGTCAGAGCAACGTTTTGTTGCAGTGCAGTATTGTGAGTGCAATTGTGTTTGTGTTTCAATTAAACACACATCTCAGGAATGGTCGAACTGAGACTGTACAAGACTACACTTCATTTACACTCATACACATCATCCTCTGAAGTAATATCTGAACGGTAATTCCCGGAGGCTAAACGGGAAAAAGGAAAAAAGTTGTGTTTGTAAAACGCCAAATTCAATGCAGGAGAGAATAGCTATAGTTGAGGCCTATATTCATTTTGGATCGTTTGGAGAATCATGTCAAGTATTCATAGAAAAATTTCCGAATGTTTGTATCCCAGCAAAGAGTAGCGTACACGATTTAGTTAAAAAATGGCGTACAGTAGGTTCGGTTTTATATGAAAAACGAAATAGGCAATCTTTCGTTAGGACTCCATAAGTCATTGCTGATATTAAAAAGAATTACTACCAATCCAAAAAAATCACTACGCAAGTTATCCCAAGAATCTAGTGTTAAATACACATCTTGTCGTAAAATTCTTCATGAATTAAAATTAAAACCATACCGCGTTACAACTGTAACAAAAGAAACAGACAGACAAATAGAAACGATTTGATTATTGTAACTGACTTCTCGAAAACATTGTTGGTGGAAAAATAGACTTGTCGACTTGTGATTTTTTCCTTTGAGCTACTTAAAGAAGAGAGTTTATGCATCTAATCCCCACAATATTGATGAACTGAACGTGAACATTCAACGAGAAATCAACGCAATTGACAAAAACGTTTTGCGTCAGACAACTCTCAATATGATCAGTCGAGAACAAAAGTGCATCCATGCCCAGGATGGACATTTTGAACATCTTTTGTAACAATAAGGTAAATAAATGCGACATTTAAATTACGTTTTATGTTTTTCTTATTTAATTTATCCGTTTCATTCATAAAATTCCATTCCAACATAAACTACAGAGGTTACGATATGGATTCGGTCTTATGTTGCTCACTCTGTACCACTAACTACTAAAAAAAAATTATTCGTAATATTTCTAAGAAAAATAAAAATTACAGCACCATTAATTAAAACCCAATAATCAAATATTAATGGTAAAATATATATAACCTTCAATAATACCGTATGGAGAAAATAAGATTAACGGATGAAATAATAAACTGGATTAAAGAAGAAAGAGCGTTTATACGGAAAGAAAAGAAAAGGAAACTGGTTAGGGCATATAGTTAAAAGAAGTGGAATCGTGAAAAATATATTGTAATATCAACAGGAGAAAGAAAGCGAAGAAGAAAAATGATGAAATTAATTGATGAGGTGAAGGTTGGAAATTACAAAGGAACAAAGAAGAAAGATTTGGACAGGGATGCATGGAAACCGCAGTGGCGTAAGAGACCTGTCGCCAGACAGAACATCAGATGGTGATGATGGTATTAAGAATATAAACCGAGCAGAGTATAGGTCTTTATATTATATTACAGAGCCGTTGTATTACAATTATTATAAAAAGGACGACCACCATTGAGGAATGATTGCGTATTTGCCTTTCATCCGTAAGGTTCCGGGTTCGAATCCCAATAGCTTGAGTTTTATTCATATATTAAAAAATTCATCTTTCATTAGGAATTGTACTTGGGGAATGATTCTGTATTTGCTAGGATAAAAAAATAATAGTTCAACCTATTTACGTCCTCTATGGTAAAATGGTGGTGTCTGGTCTTTCATTCACAGTTTCTTGGTTCGAATCCTGTTAAAATGACATTTTTCTCAAGATAAAAATTTCATTTATCATTAAGTAATAGATTTTAACCTTTTGTAACTGTTGGAAACATAATAATATCCTTATACCATAGGAATGTTTAACAGAAAACTTTGCCTTAGTCTCAGCCTTTGAAAACTTAGTCTCAGCCTTTGATCCGAAGGTCTTGGGTTCAAATCCCGGTCAGGGATAGCAATTGTCATACTCTACAGATTTCCATTCGGGCTAAATGATCAAATCAGTCGATGCCCGCACATCTCATTAAAAAAATAGAAAAAAGTTTTAAAACATTTTTCCTGTTTTAAAACACATTTTATTTTTTCCCATCCACTGTCAGTAAAAATCAAACAGTTTTTTTTTTAACATATTCCACTTTGCAGGACCATGTTCATATTACTTAATATATTTAATTAAACAGTACTAATCATTTTTTGATTCCCACTGTTTTATAACTGCTTTATCCGGTAAAGACTGGTTGCTTCGTGTTTATCAAAAGTGAATTTTGTCTACGTATGGTATAAAGGTCTTTAGTATTATATTTCTCTTTCGAGCATAGAGATGGTCGAACGCAAAACCATTTTTTTTAAAAAACACTACATTCTGCGGCTACAAGAAGAATTACCTCTGCAGTAGCCTTTATAGTAACTGAAACAGAGCTATGAAAATGTAATGTTTTAGAAATTCTTACAGACATTATTTGAAGCGTTTTTAGACTGTTATACAAAAAAGTATTTAATAACATGTTTTGCAATGTAAACGTCCCTTTTTTTATATAAACTTACATTTAAAAAGATTCAGAGTAATTAATTTTTTTTTTTAAATTATAACTTTGGGGATTATACAAACGGAATTATTGTTAAAATAATAATTTAAAGAAGATTGACCAATAAAAATTAAAAAAACGAAGCGTATTAGTCGTTTGTTAATATTAAGAAAAATGGGTCGCAGAAAAAACAAAATTAAAAAAAAAATAGAATGCTGTGTTAAGCAGTTACACAACATAATACTAGTATAAACAGGTTAGAAGTAAAAATCAGACCTATAATTAAACAACAACAAATAATATAAATATCTGAAAAAAACAAAACAAAACACCATAATAATATAACGTAATACGTTTGGAATTTAACCTTGACATCACATCATGGGGTCACCTTGTCATAAAATATACATTAGACACAGAAAGAGGTGCGGGAGTTATCAAGAGAAGCGTCGTTTTCTAGTCTGTTTGGTAAAGGTGTGTATATGTGCGTGCGCGGAGTGGACGGCAGAATATATAGACAATAGTGGATATGAAGAACCGTGATTGTAGAAGAAGTGAGGTTTAAGTGGATTTTACTATATACAATAGTTGTAGTCGACATACCGCGGTCTGGTGGTTTAATTTACATCCTTTGGCCTGAAATATAATAGATGTAAAAAAAAAAAAAATAATATGAAAAGAGAGAAAAATACATTTATTCTTCTAATTTACGAAATAACTGAGCATTAGTTTTATTGCTGTAAATACTAGTGTAATAATAATATGCGCACCGTGATTTTGAAGTCTACATAACCAGGAAAAATATTAAAATTGTTAAATTACCGGAATCAAAATAAAATTGTTAAACCTCAATATTTTTAAATGGACAGCAATATTTCAATTTCATTTAAACATTAAACAAATACTTTATTTTATTTATAACGACCTTGAAAATAATTTAAGCGTATTTCACGAGAAAGATTCTTAACCAGACCGAACCCGACTTTATACATGTTAATCATTGCACTAATATTAAAAAACAAAAAAATATTTTTTTTGTCTGGCAGATTGTGTAATCAACTTTTGCGTTACATCTACAATTTTAATTTAAGACATTTCATAAAACTCTTCTAGAATCTCACAATATAGTTTTTTTTTTTTTGTTTTCAGACATTTGACTGGTTTGATGCAGCTCTCCAAGATTCCCAATCTAATTCGGTATATCCCCTACATTCTACATCCCTATCAATTTATTTTACATATTTCAAACGTTGCATGCCTTCACAATTTTCCCAAGTACCTGTCCCACCAAAATCAAAGCATTCCAGGATGCCTTAACATGTGGCCTATTTCTTCTTTTAGCTAAAATTCTCCAAACGCTTCTTTCTTCGTCAATATTCCGCAACACCTCTTCATTTGTCACTTTATCCACTCATCTGATTTTTAACATTCTCCTATAGCATCAGATTTCAAAGGCTTCTATTTTTTTCTTTTCGGTACTTCGATCGTTGCAAGTTTCACTTTCATACAAAGCTACGCTCCAAACATATACTTTCAAAAATGCTTTCCTGATTTTTAATTTAATTTTTGATGTAAGCAAAACTGAAAACTCGTTTTGCCTGTGCTATTCGGCATAAATAGTTTATGCTTATAGTTTTAAAACTCTACAAAAAAAAGTTCGGTATTTTCTTGGTTTTATCATATTTTTTCATCCGCCATCTAGTACATAAAAAAAAAAATTATTTTACTATTAAGTGATCGTTTATACTTAGTACCTATAACACTGATATTATGTACACAGGAATAACTTAATAAAAAAAAATGCTAGGAAAACACTTTTTTAACATATTTATTCAAATGACTAAAACCGCCAGCCTCCGTAGCGCGAGTGGTAGCGTCCCGGCCTTTCATCCGGAGGTCCCGGGTTCAAATCTCGGTCACGCATGGCATTTTCATACACGCTACAAATCATTCATCTCATCCTCTGAAACAATACCTAACGGTGGACCCGAAGGTTAAAAAAAAATGACTGAAACCTTTTTGTCCATAACTAGTGAACTCTATTAATTTTTATGTTTTTTTTTTCACACACACAGTTTTTGATATTATGAAAAGAACGAACTTCAAGAATGCAACCTATAAAAAAAAGATTCATAAAAATAAAGTCTGAAAATTTGCTATTGTGTACCAAATTTCTATGTATACGCTCGGTCGCCCTCTCGTGAACGTTGAACCTTAGCTTCCCCTTCTATGTCATTCCTTTATTTTGATACGATTCCCCTCCCTCATTTACTTTGCACTACCCATACAGTTTACACACTGTATTCACTTTGCGGACTAAAGACAAGATAAAAAGCGTAATTTTTTATTCTTCGTAAATTTATTATTTTGGTTTATTATAATTATTATTAAAGATTTATTTTACTTTAAAATATATAACATTATAACTAAACAATTAAATGAACTTAAGAAACTATAATGGAATATTAAAGAAACTGATTCGACTGATCATTTAAAAATTTTATAAATATTCTTCACAAAACTCTGTATTCCAGTAAGTTAAATTAATTATATTTTTATAATACCTAATTTCGCTTTACGTCCAGGATACGGTTAGTGAAAATTTTGGCCTGATTTTTGCTCTAAAGGTAAATTGACGATATAACAGAACCCTTTATAAATAAATTATTGGAAAGATTTATTGGTTTTATATTATATTTTAATAGAAGTAAAACAAAAAAATACGTGTCCCAAAATGTATCTTAAGTAATTTCGAAGAAAATTATTACAAAACAAAAATTGAGTATAAAAACACAATGTTTTACTTTCCCGTTTGAATAGCGCTACAGCAGAGCTATAGTACAAGAAGGGGAAAGTATTGTAATTGGTCCAATTTGGGCATATGAGGTTTTCGCTGGATCTTGAGGTTTTGACACCTAAGGAACTCAAAAAACCTTTTAGAAATTTTCCGGATGTTAATGTTCGTATGTACATGTTTTTACGTGCTGGCCTCTAAATCACCTTATATCTCCAATAATACTGGACCGATTTTCATCACAATTAGTCAGGTTACTTCAATAATTGGTGCATTGATGCCATTAAATTTTCAACTTAAAAGATCAATGGGGTGAGGCTGTAGAGCAAAGTCACTTTCAGTATTTATAGATTTCACCATGAATTAAGGTCACAGTTTTCTTACACATTTGTTAACAGTTAAAAAATAACAACATCTGCAAAAACGTTTTTGCAAAATTGCACCTCCACCCCAAAAAATGTTCTAAACTACTGCTGTGTTGTGACGTCACAGGTGAATGGCAGAATTAAATAAATGAATAATATTTAAAGTGTAAAAAAGTAACTGTCTGGCTGGATCTCGAGTTGGATCGCCCGGTTGACTCGGTACCTGGTGCGTTCAGCGTCGCGGCTACACCACTCCGCCGACCGTACAAGCAAAATTTTTTCTATGTAAGTTGTGAAATTACATTAGTTTAGTTAGTGCTGACCGTCACCGGTAGTACCGCCACACCTGCGCGAATTAAATACGGTATGCGCGCGCGCTTTAGTTAGAATCATTGAATTAAATAAATGAAAGAATATTATATTTAAATAAAATGCTAAGTATTTTAAATTGTATTGTGTGTGTGTGTATATGTATGTAAGCCGTGTATCAGAAACTACCTACAGTTGTAGAAGTGACGGGAAAGTCCTACAGCTGTGTTTCAGCTTTTTTTAGGTTTGATGTAAATATATTTTAATAACCTTTTGAGTAAAACTTTTCTAAATATCCGGAAAGAATTGTTTTAAATAAAGTTTATCAAAAATAAACACACAATAAAGAAATATAACTTTCGTAAAATTACAGCCCAAACGATGGCTGAATTATTATCATCGTAAACCAGACTAAAAATTTAGATTACTAGTACGAGTATTTAACCAAATTAAAATTTTAATTGATTCCGCTTGTAGATATTACGTTATTATATTATTAATATTTAAGTATACATTATATATTATATAAACTAGCTTAATCAGGTCTCGAATTAGTAACTTTCGTACGGGATAGTTAGGATTGAACCATTTACTCCACTCCGACGCACATACTCTGGATATTCTTTAGTGATGTAAGCTGGCAAACAATTACGTACAAAAATTGATATAAACCTTAATTCAGTAAGAAATTTTGTTAACGCAATAATTATATAATATTAACATTTTTTAACTTTACGAATTTGATGCCAAAAGACATAATCAAATTGTTATTTACAATAAAATTAAAAAGTAAATGTTGTTAAGACTATTTAAATATTCTACTTTTAAATGTTTTCTAAATTATCAAATGCTATAATCAAGTTAGTGACGCTAAGAATGCCGAAGGCAGGTCTACATTCTTTCCATAAGTTTATGGATACGACCACTCCTTTTGAAGAAACATGCAGTTAATGTTCTTTTAATACCAAACATCTTAAATATAATTTTTTCTTCTTATTTTTTTTTTTCCATTATCAGACTGAAGAATTCTGTCGTTCATAATTATAATAAAATCTAATGGACATTCGTATATAAAAAAAATTCAAATCATTCAAAAAGATAGTGTTTATATCCTTTAAAGTCATTAACAAACTACATTAAGCTTTCTTAATTATTCATTAATTAGCTGTACGTATCACTTCCTAGTTTGTGACATACAACATATCAAAAGCAGTTTTTCGGACAAAATGAAAAGAAAAATAATTTTTCAAAATTAATATTCACACGTATATTATTATTAAAAAAACAAAAAAAAAAAACTAACAGATTCTTATAGGAAGTTGTTACCGAAAATAAATAAGAATAGTCAAAAGTTTCATACTAGCTAGTTTGAATACTAGCACACGGAAATTCTTCGCTATTGCTAGATTTGAGTATATATTAATGTATATATATATATTTATACATTAAATCAACACAGTTGAAAGATTGATAAAACATTAAAAAACTGAACATTACGGAACTTCACAAAATTTAACCTTTCACTATATAAGTCAGAATGTAAATAAATCCAATTGTCAAAACAGCGCTACCTATCAGATTTAATTCAAACTACTCTCTTAACAGCAGTAGTCGGTTCAAAATACCCCTAACCTTCTTTCTACTGATCACACGGACGATTTCAATAGCTTTAAACCTTCTCCGGACAACGCGGACCATTTTGAAAAAACCCGCACGTAAATCGGTTCAGTAGTTTTTTAATCTATAGCAGACACACATATGAACATTGCCTTTTACATATATACTAACAGACCTGGCAATGCTTCGCTATTGCTATATATATATAGACAGAGAGAGCGAGAGTATAAATGAACACAATTTTAAATTTGACAAAAAAAATTAAAAAACTGCACTTCACAAATTTTACCTTTCATTTATTCTCCTTCCCCTTTTCAACTTCTCCATTTCACCCTTCTCCCTCACCCCTCTCCCAGTTTCCTTTTCCCCCTTTTCTCTTTCCACCTTTTCCCCGGTTTCCATTTTCCCCTTTTTCCCTATTGCCCGCACGTAAATCGGTTTTTTGGTCTTTAGCGGACACACATACGAACTTGCCTTTTATATTTATTTTATTATTCTATATATATATAAAAGTCTGTTTGTATATTCGTTTCGTAAATATCTCGAAATCGGCCCCACCTAGCAGGTATAGGTTTTGCAAAAATATTTCTTTTCACGTAACTAAAATTCATATTCTGAATATGAACCAAATGGTCCATAAATATAATTTTTCTAAATATCTCAACCCCAGCTCCATCTAGCGGGTTCATTTTTTGCAGAGATAATTCTTTCCATGTAAATTACATGTATTCTGAATATGAGGCAGATAGGACCATAAATACAATTTTTCGAAATATCTCGACGCCAGCGCCACCTAGCGAGTCCAAACTAATTCAGAAGCCCTTGGCATGCATCCAACTATTCCCCAAAGTTTCATCGCTATCGGATGAACGGTTTAGAAAGGCATAAGATACATACAGACAGACAAAAATTCATTTTTATATATATATATATATATATATATATATATATATATAAGAAGAAAGTTTGCATATTTGTTTTTTGTTTCGTAATATTTCGACACCAGCGCCACCTAGCGGGTCCATTTTTCGCAAAAATATTTCTTTTCATGTAACTAATATATATTCTATATATGAGGCAAAACGACCCAAAAATACAATTTTTCGACATATCTCGACCCAGAGCCACCTAACGGGTCCAAACTAATTCACAAACCTTCATGGGCGTGCGCACATCTCACCAAAGTTTCATCGTAATCGGATAAATGGTACAGGAACGCATAATGAACAAACAACAATCATTTTTATATTTATAGAAGATAATTGATTAAAATATTCAAGTTTTTTTATTGAAACTTTTACAGGAAAATTTATTCCAATATCTCGATAGAAAACAAATACAACAATGTTATAAGATAAAACAAAATTTTCCATATAAGATATTCTGCTTAAAATTTAAAAAAAAGTAACACAAAAGAGGTATTAAAAATATATATATAAACAGAAAAGTAAGAGCTTTAATATTTATTTTTATTTGATTTCGTCAGAATATGAAAATAATGAGAAAATGGCCATAAAAATTTTTTACCTAAGTTAAAAACTCCGATAGAAAAAAAGAATGTAAAAAAATTCATTTAAATCATTTCAAATGTTTTTGGTAAAATAGTACAATAAGCTAAAAAAAATTACCAGAAATACACCAATGAAAACCAATAGAAACCGTCCTAGACGTATTTCTGAAATGCATGTCACAGTTAATAAAAACAGACATATTATATCCACCACATACAGTTAAAACAAAGGGTAAAAGCACTAACCTTATTGTAACGCTTTCGAAGTGTTACTCCATCATCAGAAGTCGAATTTTACGAATTATACACGATTAAAAGATAATTAAAACTTAAAATAAATTTTATTAGTATGCAATTCTCTCTTCTCCCTTTCATGGTAAGATGATGAATGAGTCACTATCTTATTTTAATTGTGTGTAATTTGTAAAATTCGATTGCTGATGATGGATAAACATTTCGAAAGCACTTTAACGTTGAAAATTTTATTCAAATCGGAATGTTTCAGTTGTTATCTTTAATTTATAATTAGTATTAAACAGAATCTCTTTGAATAAATTAATAATTGAGATAGTGAAAGGTAGATTCAAAATAGAAAAACGTATTCTGTAAATAAACTACCGTGACTTTTTTTACATTAAATAATCACATAATATGAAAACTGGTACTAAACATTCTACAGAATTAGTTATAAGTATTAGAAATTTAAACCTGCTTTTAGACGGACGATCTTACCCAATATTTAATTTAAACACACACACACGCGCACACATACGTACACGTACAGAAAGCTATATTCGTACAAAAATATTAAATTAAGTATTATTAAATTGGATACGTTCTGTAAATAAGGCTGATGATTAAAATAATAAACTCAGATCAAAAACATTTTAGTAAAATACAAATCTAAAAAGATAGTAGTGTGACTCCCCTCTCCTATTTAAACCCTATAATGTAGTGAATATAAATAAAAATACCAAATATCATAATCTGAGGTGTGTGTCTGTGACATTCCGTCACAATTATACATATACAGACTATAAATAATCGTATATCATATATATAAATTATTTTAAAAACACGACATATTATATATACCAGATATATTTCAATTAAAAGATAAGAACACTCATCTAAGCGTTTTCGAAATGTTACTCCATCATCAGCCGTCAAATTTTACAAATTACACAAAATTAAAATAAGATAACTAATTATCTAACCGTGGTAGGTATAAAAGGTTTAACTGTGACACTAGTATATACAAAAAATTCATTAAAATTTTTTAATTATATTTTAATTGTGTATAATTCGTAAAATTTTACTGCTGATGATTGAGTAACATTTCGAAAGCGCTATAATTAGGTGGTCAGTGTTTTTACCTTTTATTTGAACTGTATCTGGTGGATATATTTGTTTTTAAAATAATTTATTTGATACAGTGGTGTACATAACGTTTGAAAAAAAAAATATATATATACATATACACATTTGTTAAGTCCTGTTGTTTTTCTATGTTAGTTCCACTTTTTAAAATTTAAGTTCATACATATATATATATATATATATACATAAAAAATAATAATACATCTATATTATAATAAAATATGAATATTGTTTGACACTGCTTTCAATTAAATCCCAATGAATAAAGTATTAGTAATAATTAAGTAATTAATTCAAGATAATAACTTATCAATAGAACCGTACCAAAAAAATCACACATCTTAGATTTTATTGAAACAATACCTCAACATAATTCCTAATTTGAAAACAGTTGAAATTTTAAAAAAAGTTCATTTATTAGTTGTTCCATAAATTTAAAATCTAATTTCTAGATTTCGATGTATTTGGTAGTTCTTGATTTAAAAAAAAAACAAAATGGGTTTTAAACGAATCCGATCAACATGTTTTTCAATTGTTTTCACTGGTTCATTGGCTACGTTGAGAACTGAATTGGTTTTAATTCATTTGTTACGTAACAAAACTGCGTCATATTTATGCTTATCAATACAAAAACAAATATATTGACCCATCCAGCGGGAAAAATTTCCCTACCTCCTGAAGGAATATGAATGGAAATTAGCATCTGTTGCCTGGAGAATATATTAGCTTCCTCTTGGCTCGGGTTCAATCATGCTGTGGTTATTCAGGCTTTTTTTTTGGAGAGCGAAAAACGCCTACGCGTTATCATCACCCGGAATTTTTTTTTTATAAAAAAATAAAAGATAAATAAAACTAACAACTAATATCATAAATAA
This sequence comes from Lycorma delicatula, assembly GCF_047948215.1. Taxonomy (NCBI): domain Eukaryota; kingdom Metazoa; phylum Arthropoda; class Insecta; order Hemiptera; family Fulgoridae; genus Lycorma; species Lycorma delicatula. The sequence goes on along the minus strand of NC_134464.1, from coordinate 30,308,467 downwards.
AATCCACAATAAAACTAAAGTAAATAGAATTTAACAAAGTCCGAGATGGGTGTAAAGGGCCCATTCTTGGATAACAGAAAGACTAAAAAGAAAACTAACATAAAAACTCTAACATAAAATTTAAAACTAGGTTAAAAACTAAAATAACAAAAATGAAATAAAACAAATAAAAACTATATAATAAAAATTCAAACTAAGTTAAAAATAAAAAAATAAAATAAAATTTTAAACTAATATCATTAAAGACTTACAACTAATGTTACTAAAACCTTACAACTAATATCACAGTCGAAGTCTTAAAAATACAATAAATTTATTTAAAAGAACATAAAAATAAAAATAATAACAAAAGCTATATAAAATTTAACAAAGTCTGACAGGGAATGTAAAAGGCTCCCTTCTCGGATAACAGAATCAGAGAGATTAAAAAAAAGCTTATCAAAAACTCTTCCAATACAAAAACATACACGCAACAATATTAATTTTTTTGTTAAAACCAGCACTACGCAAAAATAGAAATATCCGGTCTAAAACTTCATTATCATTGCTCAAGATTCCAATGATGTTTCTGGGTAGTTTAAATTTACGACGCAACGCCGCATAACATATGCAATCTGTAAGTATGTGGTGCACAGTCATGCGGCAGTTGCATCGTGCGCGTAGGGGTGCGTGTCCTGCTGACATCAGGTACTCGTGTATGACTCTCCGACGTCCTAATCGTAATTGACAGAGGACCACTTACTCATGAAGTTAATTGTATTTCTTATCTATCAACTACTATTCTTTATCTTTAATCCCTTTTCCCCTATTTTGAGTTATGTAAGCAAAAGATCATGCCGTGATCAGATTTATCAGCTGCGGTACCCGTAGAATCAGTGAATTTTATGTGCGATCTAGTGGAAGGCCGTTGGGGACCGATTTTTGACTTCTTTTTTGTGACTGTTCAATAAACCTTATAGCTTTAACATGTAAAACCAGGTTAATACTTCCTGAGATATAAACATGCGATAACCTGGGATTAGCAGACTCGATACACCATTAACTTTATTTTCCTAAACGGAATTTTGAAGATTTAGAAAAAACTTATAAATATTAATCTCCTCCTATACCACATATCAGGAAATATTTCAAGCAGGATTAGATAAAAAAATTGTTTAAAAGTATATAATAATTTTTTAACATTTTCTAATTTATGTTTTCATTTTTTTTTTACATATCTTATATATTTTTAGAAAAATATTTACATTTTGATTTTATGTTGGTTAATAAACACGATTAATAAAAACAGAAATGATGGATTGTTTTCGAATATCATGAGAAAATAATTTTTTACGAAATATTAAAAATTTCGTAACAATAATTAAGCATTTTGCAGTTTAACGGATAGTATTATCAAGTTTTCAATGTATTCTCGGAAAATGATTGTCGAACAATCAAAATAAAAAACTGAAAACCAGGAGTTAAATTAACAATATAAAATGGAAAAAGTGAACGTTAATTAAACACCAAAACAAAAGCAAACAAATAAAATTTTAATTTAATTAAAAGTAATCAATCAAAATCGTTCATTAACTGAAACTCAAACAGAAAGATATACCGATAAATCCGATTGAAACGGTGCCGATAATTGAATTCCTCCTCTATGAATCATGAGACCTTGCCGTTGGTGAGGGGGCTTGAGTGCTCAGGGATACAGAGTAGCTGGACCGAAGGTGCAACCATATCGGAGAGGTATCTGTTGAGAGCCAGACTAAGGAATGATTCCTGAAAGAGGGCAGCAGCTCTTTCAGTAGTTGTTAGGGGCGTGAGTCAGGACGACTTAAACGGCCGTATCAACATCACTCAGTCCTCTGAGTACTGCGCAGCTGAAAGCAATGGAAAACTACAGCTGCTTTTTTTCCAAGAAAATGTGGCTCTCTGCATTTTCACATAGCAATAATGGAGGCGCCTTCCTTGGTAAAATATTCCGGAGGTAAAATAGTCCCCCGTTCGGATGTCCGGGTGGGGACTACTAAGGAAGGGGTCACCAGAAAGTTAAAAACAAATTGTTGGGGATGTAGGATGTAGAGGGTATACTGAAATGAAACGACTAGCACTAGATAGGGAATCTTGGAGAGCTGCATCAAACCAGTCAAATGACTGAAGACAAAAAAAAAAAAAAAATTGAATTCCAACAAATGAAGTATACAAATAAAATAGGTTTTGAAATATTCTTGAAACAGTGTTTTTTATTGAATACGAACAACAAATTACATTGATAAAATAGATATTCAGATGGAAAACTTGTTTGAACAGATCCATTTTATTGTATACTACAAAAAAGTTACGCGTGTAAAATGATTGCCATAGTTCAAGTGAAAAAGTGCCGTTAATTTAAATTTAACTACCAAAATACATCAGTAAAATATTCCTTCAGTATTAATCAATGGTATTTAGGTTAAGTAGTATTGTGTTAACGATTAATTGGACATTAAATAAAGTAATTAAAACCTACAAAATGCGCTTTAAAATTAGACTGAAAATAAAGCTGTTAATTGGACATCAATGATCAAAGTACACCGGAGATATATCTGATTATCGGTACAATAATTAACAAGGTGTTAATTTTTTCCGTGAAAAATTGCCTTTAACTTAATCCCAACGACCAAATCACATCACAAATTCAAATAAAGTAACGTATAAACCAAGTTATTGAATACAAATTAAATGGATGTTATTTCTATTAGAATTATTTCGTTAAAATGATATCATTAATTAAACCCTAATGATTAAAATATAAAAAAATTTAAAGGGCATTCAGATAACGTTAAAGTGATAATAAGTTTAAGCAAAGGTCCGTTATTATAAACATAAAAATATGATTATAATTTTAACGTACCATCTTCTCCGGCGGGTAAATGTCTTCTGATAATATTAACAGCTTCATGTAATGAATCCTCTCGTGTAACATCCAACGGTAACGTAATAATACTTCCCCTTAAAACGCCAGATTCTTCAACACCTGGTACCATAGAACTTAATAAAACTTCGCGCTGTTTTAATTTGGCGCGGAGTATTTTACTAGCATCAGAATCAGCGGTACGATCACCATTATTTTCAGAATTTTCCGGTATCGGTTTAAAACCGGCGAATACACGAAAACCGAGTGCACTTAGATGTAAAACAAGTTGTAAACCGAAAGCTGTATCGCAACTTGTTACAAGTACACTTCTACCTGTACCTACAGTTAATTCTGAATCGTATGTATGTCGACGACTCTTTATTTTACAAAGTAAATACAGCAATAAAGAACCGGCAATACATGTTAATGCTAATAATTGTACCGCTAAAACTACAACTGTTTGTTCATCTAATTTATCAGAAAAATCCATAATTATATATTTTTAAACTTTTATATACGAATTAAAATTTATAACACTTAATTTTATTAATTTGTAACACTTCGATCAAAAACCAAACACTAATTTAATAAATATATTTTTTTAACACAAATAGAAACAATTAATGACACAAATAACAACAGTAATATTTCACATGATACGATAAAAATACAATTAAAGAACAGCAAGCTGCTTCTACGATACTCGATGACCGCCACAGAACAACTGAAGATTCGAGCAGCCGTAGCGCGCCGATGGCAGCTGCGCTCCCCGTTATTTCTCAATTTCACGTACCCCCACTCCTACTATACGGAGCACACCGGCAATCTACTATACTACTACGAAGAGATAGTCGCACAACCCGCTGTATACATAAGCTCATAAATGCATAGATATGAGTTCAATTGTTAAGGAAGAACCCTAACATACAGCTGTTTTTTAACCCATACATATTTTCTCAGACTGCTAATTCTTTTATAATATTTAAAATACTAGTATTTTTTTATACATTAAATAAACTATAAAACTTTTCCAACTTATTAATCTTCTATTTTTTTTTTTAGTTATATTTATTAAATATTAGCGGACCCGGCATTGTTTCGCTATTGCCAAAATATTTACCACAGTTTAAACCTCCCCAATCTCACTACTATATAAATAATAAAAAAAAAACCTTCCGGTACTCCGGTGTTAGATAGGGGATAAAAAAGATTTACACTTTAAAGTTAAGAAAAACTTTAAATTTACTCAATACGACAACGGTTGATATGAAATAAATTTCACATGTTAGCATACGACAAACCCCCATCTTCTTACAATTCCAGCAATGTTTTAGTCATCCCTTGCCGTAAGGGTTGGTCTTATCAAAAATTGTTTCAGTCAAAATTTTAGGTATTTAGAGGACTAAAGACCACTTTAAACTGATTCGATACTGTGTCTATTAAGGGAGATATGATTTTTTTTTTCGAAACCTCTAATTCGAAGTGGAAGACATAACCGAATTGGAGGTCGAAGCTGCACTGAAAGAAATGAAAAGAGGTAAAGCAGTGGGACCGGACGAAGTGCCCATAGAGCTGTGAAAGTCTGTTGGAGCGATCGGCATCCTCTTTCTCTGTATTTTGTTCAACAAAATTAAAAACGGAAGCTCGATGCCTGCGGCTTTTCGTCAAAGCTTCCTCTTTCCGTTCTTCAAGGGCAAAGGAGACTCCATAAAATGCGGCAATTACAGAGGTATAAAACTACTGTCGCACACTATGAAGCTTTGGGAAAGAGTCATTAACAACCACCTGATGAAAATTTTACTGTCAAAAATTCACGTTAATCAATGTGGTTTCGTGCCGGGCAGATCAACAATGGATGCAATTCAAGCTACGCGTATACTGGTGGAAAAGTTTAGAGACGCTGCTAGGAATTTGCATATGATATTCATAGACCTTGAGAAAGCTTTCGATCGAGTGCAGCAAGATTTGATATGAAGGGCATTGAGAAGTCACGGTGTTCCAGAACGATATGTTGAAATCATTGTGGACATGTAACGCGATGCGACCACAAGGGTGAGATGGATGGCAGGAACATCAACGGCTTTTCATGTGAACATGGGGGAACACCAAGGCAGCGTGCTGAGCCCACTGCTCTTTAACATTGTTATTAATTATCTGACAACGCACATCATGGATGAATTGCTGCTGAGCGTACTTTTTGCTGACACTGTGGGTCTCGCGAGTGAAAGTGTTGCGGTGCTGCAGGATGTTTTCAATCGCTGGAAATGTGCACTTGAAAGTCACGGTCTGAAGATCAGTGAATCCAAAACGGAATATATGTTCTTGCCATTAAGCGATGCACAAGCATCATCGCCTGACATTATGATAAACGGTCGAGTTATGCCGAAGTGTACAAGTTTTAAGTATCTTGGACCTATATTGAATCAAAGAGGCGGCTGTGAGAAAGATGTGAATCATCGAATCACCGTGGCATGGTTGAAGTGGCAGCAGATTTCGGCTGTTCTTTGCGACAAGCGTATGCCTCCAAAACTTAAGGGCCGAATGTATACTACAGTGGTTAGACCCGCACTTACATATGGAGCCAAGTGTTGGACACGATACGAGCAGTTTGATCGAGATCTCACCACCGCAGAGATGAAAATGTGTCGAATGTCTCTTGGTGTGACTAAGTTGGACCGCATCAAAAACGAACGAATACGAGGCTCCCTTCAAATAAAAGAGTCAGTGGCGGAGAAAATCTCTCGAGAGCGAAACGATTGGTTCGAAAAGATTGATTCTCAGCACCCTGCAAGTGTTATAAAAAAGATAATGGCTCTTGATATCCCGCCAGTCAGGAAACGAGGAAGACCGAAGAACAGTTGGTGTAGGCAGTTGGAAGATCGACGATTGAAACATGGCTTGACCCGGCAAGAGAAGGACGATAGAATGAACTCCAGAATGACACTCCGTTCAATGAGACCAAACTGAATTGAAATTTTTTACTATTTTCCTGCTTACCCTGGAGACTTTGTCTCACAACAGGAATTATATATGTAATATTAGTCATTATGTATATTAATAAAGCAAGGAAGACAGAATTTTTTTTCGAAACCCCATTTTTTATTTTCTTATTTTTTTATGTAAAATTTCATATTATAGGTTGATTTTATTTTCTTATGAAATCTACTTAAAAACATATAAATAACTAACCTAAAACTTATTTTACTAAATTTAATGTCGTTGTTTATATTGAGAGTCTATAGCGATTGTCATTGTATATATTAATATCTACATCCTCAGACAGTTATTAGGTGATTAAATATTATTGAATTAATAACATTTAAACACCCCCGAGACAAATAATAATAAATATGAAATTTTCAGTAAAATAAGTTGAGTTATTAGGGCACACAAAAAACGAAGATTGTCTTTTACTTATATAGATTAGAGTGGTCCAAATAGGGCAAAATTTTTGTCGAAAAATGTGCACCCCCTGATTTAAAAGTACTCTCAAAAACAAAATTTTTGACGCGTTGATGAACCCTTTCCGTTCGAAAAAAGTCATCCCCCACTCCACTTGAATTTTAAAGGGGATTTAACATGGGTTTTAGGTTATTTTCAAGTCGTGACGATATAGCGCTAGCATGTATCATCACAATACGTCAAAAATAACGTATATAAGGGGTTTTGGGGTCGAAGAACACGAATTTGAAGTCAAAAACTTATTTTGACACATCACAACTGTCAAAATTGCTGTCAACCAATTGACAACTAGCGTTTTTATGAAAAAAAATTAATGCTTAACATTACAAAAATTGTCAATAAGGGTTTTTGGGGTCGGAGAACACGAATTTGAAGTAAAAAAACTCATTTTGGCACATTATAACTGTCAAAATCGCTGTCAATCAATTGCCAACTAGTGCTTTTATGTATAAAAATCTATGGTAGACATTACAAATAACGTTAATAAGGGTTTTCGAGGTCGGAGAACACGAATTTTAAGTTAAAAACTTATTTTTACAAGTTAAAACTGTCAAAATCGCTGCCAATTAATTGACAACTAGCTTTTCTATGTAGAAAAATCAATGTTAGACATTACAAACAACGTTAATTAGGGTTTTTGGGGTCGGAAAACACGAATTTGAAGTGAAAAAATTGTTTTGACACATTAAAACTCTTGAAGTCGTTGTCAATTAAAAAAAAATCTGAAGGATATATTCAAAAAGATCAACTCTCATTTTATTTTAAAAATTTTATATTCATGTATATAATTATTCAAATTATGTTGTTAAAATTTTATGATTTCTATTTCTATTATTATATTAATTACATATGTAATGTAATTATATACATTTGGATGTTTTTTGCGATGAACATTTACAATTTGTAGTATATATTGCAATTGACTTTCATCTCTAGTGAATTTACATCTAAATTCTTTCACCAACTTAACCATTCTTTCTGAGCAGTCATTGACGACCTTTAGATTTTTAACACAATTCAAAGCAGCCAAATAATCTTCGTTTTCGCTCCACTTACATGGATCAATTTCTAGAAAGCTAGTCGCAAGTTCGAATCGTTTAAAAAATTCAAGGACTCCGTGTTGACAAAAAAATCGATTTCTTTGTTTAACAATTCGTTAACATTTTTAGTTTCGTAGCGTTTCGTGTGAGCAGGTTCGTTATCATAATCACAATCATCATCTGTCGCAGATAATAAATTTTCGTAGTTTCACCCGAAATTGCTAGTTTTTCAACCATTTTCAGTTTTAATTCAGTTGAGATGTCTTCATCAAAAAGAGCTAGCGTAGCTAGCCAAAATTTTTTACTTCAAATTCGTGTTCTCCGACCCCAAAAACCCTAATTAACGTTGTTTGTAATGTCTAACATTGATTTTCCTTCATAAGAACGCTAGTTGTCAATTGATTGACAGCGATTTTGACAGTTACAATGTGTCAAAATAAGTTTTTGACTTCAAATTCGTGTTCTCCGACCCCAAAACCCCTATATACGTTATTTTTGAAGTTTTGTGATGAAACATGCTAGCGCTATATCGTTACGACTTGAAAATAACCTAAAACCCATTTTAAATCCCCTTTAAAATTCAAGTGGAGTGGGGGATGACATTTTTCGAACGGAAAGGGTTCATCAACGCGTCAAAAATTTTGTTTTTGAGAGTACTTTTAAATCAGGGGGTGCACGTTTTTCGACAAAAATTTTGCCCTATTTGGACCACTCTAATATAGATAGATGGAACAAAGGATAAATGTGAAGAATACAGAACAATTAGTTTAACTAGTCATGCATCAAAAATCTTAACTAGAATTCTATACAGAATTGAGAGGAGAGTGGAAGAAGTGTTAGGAGAAGACCAATTTGGTTTCAGGAAAAGTATAGGGACAAGGGAAGCAATTTTAGGCCTCAGATTAATAGTAGAAGGAAGATTAAAGAAAAACAAAACAACATACTTGGCGTTTATAGACCTAGAAAAGGCATTCGATAACGTAGATTGGAATAAAATGTTCAGCATTTTAAAAAAATTAGGGTTCAAATACAGAGATAGAAGAACAATTGCTAACATGTACAGGAACCAAACAGCAACAGTAATAATTGAAGAACATAAGAAAGAAGCCGTAATAAGAAAGGGAGTCCGACAAGGATGTTCCCTATCTCCGTTACTTTTTAATCTTTACATGGATCTAGCAGTTAATGATGTTAAAGAACAATTTAGATTCGGAGTAACAGTACAAGGTGAAAAGATAAAGATGCTACGATTTGCTGATGATATAGTAATTCTAGCCGAGAGTAAAAAGGATTTAGAAGAAACAATGAACGGCATAGATGAAGTCCTACGCAAGAACTATCGCATGAAAATAAACAAGAACAAAACAAAAGTAATGAAATGTAGTAGAAATAACAAAGATGGACCACTGAATGTGAAAATAGGAGGAGAAAAGATTACGGAGGTAGAAGAATTTTGTTATTTGGGAAGTAGAATTACTAAAGATGGACGAAGCAGGAGCGATATAAAATGCCGAATAGCACAAGCGAAACGAGCCTTCAGTAAGAAATATAATTTGTTTACATCAAAAATTAATTTAAATCTCAGGAAAAGATTTTTGAAAGTATATGTTTGGAGTTTCGCTTTATATGGAAGTGAAACTTGGACAATCGGAGTATCTGAGAAGAAAAGATTAGAAGCTTTTGAAATGTGGTGCTATAGGAGAATGTTAAAAATCAGATGGGTGGATAAAGTGACAAATGAAGAGGTATTGCGACAAATAGATGAAGAAAGAAGCATTTGGAAAAATATAGTTAAAAGAAGAGACAGACTTATAGGCCACATACTAAGGCATCCTGGAATAGTCGCTTTAATATTGGAAGGACAGGTAGAAGGAAAAAATTGTGTAGGCAGGCCACGTTTGGAATATGTAAAACAAATTTTTAGGGATGTAGGATGTAGAGGGTATACTGAAATGAAACGACTAGCACTGGATAGGGAATCTTGGAGAGCTGCATCAAACCAGTCAAATGACTGAAGACAAAAAAAAAGTAAAAAAGGTATTAAGTGTAACTGATAACATGCAAGGATATTTCTGAACTTTCCCGGTATTTCCTTAAAATTTAAATAATAAAACTCCAGTGATACGTTGAAAATGATTACTATCCATAGGGTTACACTTTTTATTTATTTACTATTTAAAAATGTTTAAATAAAGTGTAATAATTACAGTGCAACAACCTGGAATCATCTAACTCAGAAATGGAAGCAAATAGATTGGAATTAGCCTATAAAATAACAAAATATCCTTCTAACACAAAATATAGACACTATAATACTATCATTAAATCAGAATGCTTATATTTTATACACAAATAAATACGAAACACACACACACACAGAGAGAGAGAGTAAGGTGTAATGAAAATCTTATTAATTTTAGAGTAATATGATTTGAAAACGACAAAAAAATACAAAAAATTAAAGGGTTTTTTTACCAACAGTAATCAAATCTTCCTTTTATTAGAAGTTTAAAGTAATTTTAATACGCAAATAATACATTTTCAAATTATACTTTAAAAGGCTTAATCTATATATAAAAGTAGAAAATAAAAAATATGTAAAAAAAGTTTTAAAACAACACTCTTAAATTAAACGCGCTAAAAGTTAAAAAAAAAAAAAATTACGACAGTATCTCAGAATGGATTTGACAACAAGCTTTGTTGGTGACAATTTTTTCATACGCGTAATGAATGGGCTAAAAAAGAGGCTTGTTATCAATCAAAGCTTGTAGTCAAATCCATTCTGAGATACCGTCCTAAAATTATTTTTTACTTTTAGTGCGTTTAATTTAAGAGTAGTGTTTTAAAAAACCTTTTTACATATTTTTTTATTTTCTACTTTTTAGTCTTCTAAGTTTATACTTTACATCTGCGCTAGCGCAAAGGTTTGAGCGATTTCATGCCTCCAGTTTCCAATACCGCAGGCAAGATTATAGATTGAACAAGGGTTTTTTCCCCCGGGCCAGATCCTGCAGTTAATTAATATGCAACCCAGGGGAGTGTCCTTTACTCTAATGAGCCTCCACGTCTCAGACCGCCGGTCGGATCTCACTTTGCACCCGCCTCAAACCTCCAGAGTAGGATACATCAGGCCCGGCTATGACGTCCCTGGGTCCCCACTCCGACAGCCGAGACTCGGTCTTTATGCCAATGCCTCTAGAAGGTTCCGTACCATGAATCTCACATACATAATCCTAGAGCGAATTAATATAAGAGTATTAAAAATATATTTTTAAACTAACATAATATTATTTAATAAATAAAGAGCGATTCACGAAAAATCTAACAAATCTTCAGGACATGTTCTACTGTTGAAAGTTACGAAGAAAGTTCATATAAATAAATACAGGTTCAAAAACGCTTCGTTTATGAGTGTTGACTGGCGAAAAATTTCATCCCGATTGAACCTATGGTAAAATTAAGCCAGACTATATTTCTTAGGCCCCAAATTAAGGGATAAATTTAGTGGTTTTATATAAAATCTGGCCTGAAAAACTGAGAAAAGAATAAATAGATCCCAGAACTGTATTTTTAGTATTTTTCAAGAAATCTGCAGCAAAATATAGAAGAATGAGGTCGAAAGAACATACTACTTTCTGTTTGGCGTAAAACAGCTTTGTTAAATTGATATTATTGTTTTTGGGGACTTAAAAAATTACTTATTGGCGTAATTATTTACTTTAATAAGGTGGTCTGATTTGGTGCAACGTTATTCAGCAAAGCTAAAAAGAATTTTTTTTACTAAAAAAAAATAGATTATGGTTACCGTGTTGCCCTCCTTGTCCGATGGGTTCAAAAATAAGGCTAAAGATGGATATTATCCATCGAATGGCTTCGACGGCACGTAGCACTTACTAACCTTGTGGTAGCCCTGAAAAGGATCATTTTTGTCGTCGATTAGTTTCCACAGCTCGTTGTAATTACTAATTTTATGGTAGCCCTGAGAAGGGCTGTTGTCGTCGAATGGCATCGATGGCTCATAATTCATAACCTTGTGGTGACCCTGAAAAGGGCCGTTTTTTGCGTTAGCTCTGAGAAGAGCTGTTAGGTCAAGAAGCTGGTCTTCGGCGAAGTCAGGGAGTTGCGGCTCGTCCATTGAATTCAGACCGGGCTTTTCCTCAGCGGCAGTTGGATCCCCTCTACAGCGTGGCAATGGTGAACCCAAGAGCCCCGCAGTATCGGGTCGGCGTCGGTCGTCCTTCGCCAGCACGGCCGAGGCGGTTTTCCCCGAGCAATCCCACGCTGAGCCGGCTGCTGCTGCTGAGTCCGCCGGCCAGGGCGATTGAAGTCCAGCGAGCTCCTCCTCCTCCTCTTTTTCTTCTTCTCCAGCTGGTGGTGGACGATGAATTAAAAATTCACTCTCGTGCACGTTCTTTTATTGGAGTCTGAGAGTGATGGGGCCGCAGTGTAGCTATGGTGGGAGAACTGCGCAGTCATCTGTGCGGCGGTAGTGATGCTTGTTTCAGTGCGTACGTATACTGTGCGCCAGATCACATCTGAGTTGCTAACGTGTTCGTCCGCCGATATTAAATTAGGCATATATGTGGTAACTGTATATATATATATATATATATATATATATATATATAATCAAATATCTGTCCAAAATTTCAATTTTTTGGTCAACGAGTTTTTGAAAATTAGTAAAACTGATGTTGAATATTTCCCACTTCAAATCTGATTAAATTAAAACTTCGAAATTGTAAATAACTTAATATATACATTCACTGTGCTAATGCTCAACTTTCTAATAGGTAGTCTAAAATGTAGAGAGCATCCCAAATCTCAGGGTATATGAGTCGCAGGGGGTCAGGACGAACACGTCATTTAATAGCTGGTAGAAGAAACTAGTAGATGTGAAAAAGCTGTTGGAATTCTTATACTCAGACGAAAGGTATTACGCCGTGAAGATGAGTGGACTTTCCGCAAAACTGCGTTACATTTTACAATTTTATTTCGATAAAGGCGCAAATGCTGCGCATGCTCGTGACGAAATTTCTGAAGCGGTTGATCACGAGTGATGAAAAGTGGATGACCTAAGACAACAATGTGCGAAAAAGATCGTGATCGAGCGTGAGAACCTCAATAGTCTGTTGCAAAGCCTACACTGATTCCGAGGAAGGTTATGCTGTGCGTTTGGTGAGATTGGAAGAGCATTGTGCATCACAAGCTGCTGCTGCTGCCGCGGTACGAAAGACTCAGACCTATACTGTCGACAATTAGCGCCTAACAATTCAAAAGAAACGGCCTGAAACGGTCAACAGAAAGGGTATCATATACCGCGCTGACAATGCCAGACCGCATACATCTTTAATGTCCCGTTAGGAATTGAGAGAACTTGACTGGAACGTTTTAATGCATCTCTCGTATAACCAGGGATCTGGCACCGTCAGACTATTATTTGTTTCGGTCTCTGCAAAACTCCATGAATGTGTTGTTAGTTTCAAAAGAGTAAAAACCACGTGTCATAATGTTTTCACTAGAAACCACGGAAGTTCTATAGCGAAGGGGATTATGGTGTTGCCGGGAAAATGAGAGGTCGTCAGAAAAAAAAATGGTGCATATGTGGTCTCATAACGTTATTCTCTAGGAACAATAAATGTATCCTCTATACATTTTTGGCCTCCAAAGGCTCAATCCTTTTTAGAGCACCTGATATAACCATTGCAAAAAAAAAAGTTAAAATGTTGAAAATTGCTTCAACCCGCGATTTTAATTTTATATAAAATACATTCCTATCAATATCCTATAAACATGTAGAAACATTTTTTGAACCATTTTCGAATACTTTATATTGATCCAGTACAAAAATATTCGTATATAAATATATGATATATCGTATATACATCTTCCGAAATTTCTACGGTTTTTTTGGATTCAAAGGTTTGTGAAATATCAACATTCACCGAATACCCGACATCGAAATTTATGAACAGTCTTTATACTTTCCCTTTATATGGCTATATTATCAATAGAACCAGTATACATAATAGAATTAAGTAAAATAAATATATTGTCAGACACATATCACTACTGCTACATAAAAAAAAAATCGCTGAACCGATTAACTACATTTTTCTATAAGTTGTCTTATTGTTGCATCAGTGTTAAGAAATATATATGAAATCAGCATCGTTTATATTTTATTCGTTACAGTTACAAGAAATTGTTTGAATAAATCAATTTTTCCGGACGAAATCACCAGTTTTTATTATAAATATTTAACTAATAGCAATAGAAAAACCCGCGCATATGATAGAATAATAATTTTTTTTTTTACATAAAACATTAGAAAAATCTATATCTGAAATAATTAAACAAATACTTAAGAAAGTTAAAAAAAAGGCTGAAAACTTTCCCGCCAAAAGATATTTACATGCTTTTCCTATTTTGTTAATTAGAGCATATTGTTCTTAATTCCACTGGTTTTTTATTTTCAATAAAAATATTGGTTACTAACATCATTACAGAATTCAATTTTTTTTTGTTATTATAAGAAAATCGATTTGATATTTTCACAGAACACACTTTCACAAAGCGTATCATTTGTTTTTAAATATTTAATTAATTAATTTTATTATATATATTTCAAATAAAAAACATCAAATTTTTAATCGATTTCACTAACAGGAAGTAGTATGACGCTATCTATATATGTATATAATTTTTTTTCCAGCATTATTCACCATTAAATTAATGATTCATCATTAAACGATTTCAATGATTACTGTTTTATTTCATTTTTTAGAGGAGTCTTTCTGTGGTCTCGTAAGTTTCTGCTTATAATTTAAGCGATAATTTTTTAAACAAAAATACACTTAGATAGCTGATATGAGATAATTTTCACTTCAAGAAAATTACTAGAAAACATAATTGTGAATGAAAATACCAGAACCCAAAAAAGTAAAGACTTAAAAACAGCGTGAATTAATAAATGAATAAAACAGAGATAAGAACTAAGAGAAAGGGTAAAAAATATAAATCCTAATTGTCTTAAAGTAGAAAAAGCAATAATCCTCTTTAAATCATTTTCTAAACAAGCAGCAAGCCCAGATAGCCCAAAGTAATTAAAGACAAAATTATCAAAAAATAAGTATCACAAATATAAAGTAATTAAATCGAATAAAAAAAAATAAAAATAAATTAATCCAAAATAAAAGCATAAATAACTTAAAACATCAAAAACAAAAAAAAAATAAATAAATAAAACTAAAGGAATTAACCTAAAATCAAAAGATAAAATAAAAAAAAATCATCCTCAAACAATCAAAACATAAAAGAACACAAATAAAATTTTAATCTTTATTTTTATTTTAGTGCTTTAAATTTAGAATTTAATAATGTAGTTTTAGAGTTAGTAAATGTTTATTTTTAGTTCTTCTTTTTTTATTCTTTCGGGTGTTGCTTTTTTTACTTTATTTCAGCGGAGGGTTTTTTTGTTATATTCAATTTCGCAGGGGTCCTATAATTATATATATATATATATATATATATATATATATACACATACACACAGGTGTTCCATCTATGATTTAATTAAAAAATGCATTTGTAAATTATTAAATTAAATACTTTATTTCCAATCTTTCCAATTCCTTAAATTCTAGAATAAATGGTGAAAGTGGTCACGATCTTCATGAATACACGCTTCCACCCTTTTCACTGTGTTTTTGCAACTGTTTTCAAAATTTGTGGATTGATATTTAAAACAGCTTGTTCGATATTGACTTTCAATTGTTCCAATATTCGTGGTCTGTTGCTATAGGCTTTTTCTTTGAGGTAACCCCACAGAAATAAATCATGCACAGTGAAATGTGAAGATATTTGTGGCCATAAACCACGACCAATAACGTGATCATTAAAGAATTCGTTAACGAAATCAGAAGTTGAATGTGCATAGTCAGATGTTGCACCGTCATGTTGGAACCAACAGTATCGAACTTCTTCTTCTTCCAAGAGTACAATGAATTGTAATAAAATGTTCTGATATCGTTCTGCAGTAATGGTGTACTCGAAGAAAAGAGGACAGATAATTTTTATTCGTGATATCGCACACTATACGCCCATCCTCTGCGGGTGCGATTATTCTTCATGATACGCGTGAGGATTTTAGCACTCTGAATCCTACTGTTATGACTGTTTACGTAGCCATCCATATGAAACTACGCCTCGTCTGTGAAAAAATCGAGTCCATAACATGAATACCCTCACACACGAATCGAAGAAACCGATGACAAAATTGTAGCCGTTTTACTTTGTCTGGATCAAGAAGCTAATAAACTGTTTGAATTCGATATGGTCGTAAGTTTAATTTTTTTGTCTCCCGATGAACAGTTGATTTTGGTAAATTAATTTCAGCTGACAAACGTCTGATTGATTTTTTGCGAGGCAGTTAATCGGTCTTTGATTTCAGGTGACTGTGTTTGCAATCAACTCAGTCATCGATCTTTTATGTTCCTTGTTATTAACAGAACCTATCTCTCTAAATTTAGCGACTAACCAAAAAACTGATGTCTTGTTAAGTGCCGGTTTATGACGGTACTGACGGCATAAAAATTTTACACTGCAAACATCGATAGTTTGCTAAAGTACTACTCAAGAAAACACGTTCGTCTTATAAAAACACCATCTCCTCTCTAACAATGTGCTGAGCATTGTTATGGCCATCAATAGCAGTCTACTGCATCGGCGCAATGTTCAATTGTTGGACTAGTCCATTGCAGTTTAAAACATAGGGGAGTTGGGGAGTCAATTAAAATATTATATAGAGTGATACAGAGATGTATAGCCGTTTTGGAATGAACCGAACACTGTTACTATTGCGCCAACTTGTAATTTGTTTGTCGTCAGTTGTGTGTGAACTGCCATTTATTTCAGTTACCATGCGTGAATGGTCAGTGGAACATCGCGTGTTCACGAACGATGCGTATGTGAAAGGTGGCGATTCGAATTTCCAGTTTTGGAGATCTTCCTTGCCCACCTTCATCTCCCGACTGAATATGTGCGACTTCTTCCTGTGGGAATACTCACAGAAGCGGGTGTACGCCGAGAACCCCCTTACACTACAGAAACTGAAGACAGGTATTCGTAGGGAGGTACATCAAATCACGTAGGAGACACTGGAACGAGTATGGGTCAGCTTCATTTCTCGACTTGAAACATGAATCAGGGAAGATGGTCATTACCTTCCAGATATAATTTTTGCCACCTAACATAAATGGCATTTGTCTCTCCACATGTTCCAGACAACATAATAAAGTTTGGTGAAAAATTACTTGTATCGTATTCATTCCAAATCGGGTATACATCTCTGTGTTACTTTATAGTAGGCTGACTGATGGGTTGCGTTTTAGATGGGACAATCTTTATATATCTACATATATACGGGTGTGTATTCTCGCATTCCTGAGAGCCGTAGTTTATGTTTGTTAATAATCTCTTATAATTCGTTTTTTCTTTAAGTCATTTTTCCACATTATTTTCAAAGAAGCCCATCGGGCTGGTCTAGTGGTTAACTCAGCTGTTTAACAGATAATTTTCGAAGTCAAAGATTCTGAGGTTCAAATACTAGGAAATATTAATTACTTTTGTACGGATTTGAATACTGAACAGCGGATATCGGTGTACTTTGATGGTTGGAGTTCAATTAGCCACACGTGTCAGGAATGGTCGGCCTAAGCCCTGCACAAGACTATACCTTATTTATATATAATTTTAATCTCATTGGGCGGTGGTGGGGCGGGTTGCTTATTGTTCACTAGTTGAACAAATTGCTACGTACATATTAGGAAAATAAAATAATAAAAATAATTTTCATAGAAAATTAAAAATAAACCGTTTATAACAATATATTTTTAACTGAACAGCATTTTATTCATATATTTTTATATAATGAGGTAATATATTCGAAAGAATTGAGTTATTAAAATCGGTAGACAATTTTTAATTTATAAAATATTATGTACATTAAAATAATAAAACCTTCCGGTAAAACGTATTTTTTATTTTAAATATTTTTAACTGTGTAAATTTTAGCCTATTAAAACACATAAATGTGTGTGACCTCCATTTACTAACTCATTAACTCCTAGCAGTGTAACCGGAAAAACGAGGGAAACAAGAAACTTAGTTATGATGTTCCTCTTAAGTAGTTAGTTTTCCTTACTTGACCAACCCTATGGGTATAAAAAATAATTGAAAACAATTTCTCAAGAGCGGAAAATCTTTCACATCCGTTCATTATAAAATGTTGAAATTAGAAATGTTTAAGCTAGCATTATCTAAAAACAAAATTTGGATTGTTCAAAATAACAAAGATTTTTTTTAATTAACTATAGTAAAAAAAAAAAGATTAAAGAAACGCGTTGAAATAATTACCTGGTATTTCCTTAAAGTTAAAAATATAATTTCTCAGAGATAATGCAGAAATTACCTTTGTAATTAGTGAAATAAATTTTTAACTTAATAACCCTTTATTTAAAATTATTAATTTAATTGTATACTATTATTAAAAATTATTAAAAAAAAAAATGTTTAATGTTCTGCAACTGTTAAACCAACTGACTACACATTATAAAAATGTTAAAATAACCCAAACTTATGCAAAGGATTAAGAAAGGATACTTCCTTTCTTAAGGAACCATCTTTTTGGAAATTTAGAAATTAATCATTATCCGTGTTTAAAACCTGAAAACTAACCATCCTTAAAACTATTCATTCGAAAATTCTACTAAATTTATATTTTAAAAATCCCTTTCGGTAGGCCAGAAGGCGGAGGTAGCTTTCACCGGTGCTAAGTAAGGGATAAAAAAGATTTCCACCTTAAAGTTAAGAAAAATTTCAGATTTACTCAATACAACAATTGTTGGATGTGAAAAAAGTTGCACATGTTTAGCACACGATAAGCCCCATCTTCTTACAATTCCAGAAAAATTTTGGCCATCCCTTGTCGTAAGGGTTGGTCATTTCAAAAATTCGCATATTTTGTTTTTTCGAAATGTTCCTACCCATTTTCACCCCCATGTTCCGATTTTCCCCATTAACAAACTAGACCGAGATTTTGGGTCGTTATATTTTATGTATCAATTTGAAAATGATTTGTGCAAAATTACGGCAGTTATTGTGTCTTCAAGAAAGTGAAATATATATAAATGTATATATACATTTTTGAGCTGACGGTGGTTTTCATGTCTGGGGGATGTAAAACGCGAAGATATGTCGAAATTTTCCGGAAGTAGAATCATGGTACCAATTACAATCAGTAGCTTTCTTATGAAATCTACCTAAAAAACACAAATCAGAAAAGTTTTTATGATTCCTTAGTTTAGACAGTTAGAAGTTGTTTTTAGAAGAAAAGCTCATTGTTTGATGTTTTTTCCTGGGCGCACAACGAGGTGATGTTATCAGCGCCCGGACACAAAACTGCCATAGTAAACATTTTAAAATTCATAAAAATTAAACAGATGTAAAACGCCTATGCGGTATACTAAATACGAATATGATCAAAATTAAAACAATATTAAAAATTTAACATAAAACAACAAAATTGCCATACGTCAAAAGGCGTATATTTATTAAAATATTACTATTTTAATAAAATATTTGAATCAGATGCGCGGCCTTAAGAAATCGTGAGATATTAGATAACATCGATACATTGTTGTCTAAAATATTTCGGATGTTAGCCCTTAATTTAAACCACAGACGCAATGCCGTATAAAAAACACAGTCCACAAGGATGTGGTGTATCGTTAGCTGGCAGTAACAGCGAACACAAACGGATGCATCGTTCTGTATCATTTTGTGTCCATGAGTAAGTTTACTGTGCCCTATTCGAAAACGGCAAATAATAAGCTCCTGTCAACGGTTAATCCTGCATGAGGAGCTCACGGTGACGCAGTGTTTTTAACTGGATAGTTTATTGTTAATAGTAGCATTCCATTCACTTTACCATTGATCACGGACCACCCACTTCAGAAACCACACAAAATCGTTCGAAACAACGCGATTAGTGAAAGGGGACTACAAACAGGCCTGTTTTGACGCACGAGCATGGCCTGAAATTCCAATATAACTGGGGATCCAGCAGAAGATCTCGGTTGTGATATGCTGAGTCATTTCAGAGATGTATATCAGAGACAACCGGGTGTTTGGAGTATACTCATTAATGGCTTGCAAGTCACGCATGGAACTGAATATCCTAACCCCGTAGGGGAAGACACCCTCCATTTGTCGGTTTCGGTCGCCACGTCACCCCCTCCGTATCTAGTCTTTATGGGCTTTACCGGAGGTCATCTTCTGTACTTCGGTAATGACATCTTTAAGTCAAGCCTCAGCCAGGATGTCATCGATGTGAATGCCACAACCGAAATTCCCATCGGTATACTACTAACATAAATTCCAAACAAAACACATCTAACCAAGTCTCAAATAAGACTGTATGACTTTCTAAGAAGTAAGGAATTGAACTCTACTTACCCGAAAGGTAAAAATTAGTTCGACACATAACGAATCATAAAACTGAACACAAAAACACTAACAATAACAGTATATAATGTAACATAAAAGTAACATGAAACATAATTATGTTATTTTTACGAAAAACAAACAAATTTATAACCAAACAGAAACAAAAACAGCAACAGTTTAGAAAATCATAAAACAAAATTACAATAAAACCAAACATAAACAGAAAGAAGAAAAGTCCAATCGGAACATCACACCCCTTCTGTAATCCTTTATTTCGCCAAATATGTGATAAAACTTTCTACGATCATTACAACTGGGAGAAATAAATAAATAATAATATTACTGGTAGGCATTAATGTAAAAATAAATTATTTTAATATTATTACATATATTTAATGTATTTTGTTTTCATAAGACTTTGTAAACTGTAAGCTTTTCTTTTTAAATATTCAACTCACGCACGAAGAAAAAAATATTAAACTAAGTTTAAATAATAAAAAAAGGAACTAAGTATGTTAATATAATAAAACAAATAATTAATTAAAATTCTACTTAATTCCGGTTACGACGTTAACATCAAATTAAAATTCTTTTAATTCAAATGAAAATATTCGCAAACCTTTTTTTATATTAAACCATAATTTATTATAATTAATTTATCAGGAAATTATGAAACACCATTCATTATACGCACCTTACTCTTTCTAAAAACGTAATCGCAAGTAAAATGTTGCTTATAATTAAGACAATTAATAAATAAATATTATGAAATAACCTAAATATATAGAAATATTAAATAATGTTGATGACTACAGTTGAAAAGGAACGTTAGATAAATATTATGTCCGGTACAGGACATATTACAAAAAAAAAATTATTATTATATTAATTATAATAGGTTTTTAAATAAACACACATGCACACGCGTATGTATATTTATTACTAACAAAAAGAAATAGTAATAATGAACTTTCTACTATTGTACAATACCCTATATATATATGTATATATATATATATATATATATATATATATATATTTATAACTATAATTTCGTCACGATATATCAAAACTCGCGTTATTGTTACCAACCAAATGCACTTTCATCATACTGCATGCAATAATATACGACATATCTAATATATTTCACCAACAGATACACTAAAGATCTAAGGACCTAACGTACAAGATCATCCTTCGAGCTAAATATATTACTGTTAAAGTATAACAAAAACTAATGTAACAAAAATATTTTCTTTTTGAAAAATAATAAATCAGTATGAATTATTTATTACAATATAATGACATATGAAAATTAATCTGGAAAGTTCCAAATTCGAATCTTTGGCAGGCATAACATTTTTCATGCATTACAAAAATTCCATATGATACGTAAAAAGTATAACAAATTTTTAAAAATCTATATTATTTAACTTTTTTCTGCTTCCCTCCAAAATCATCTCTCAAGAAATTTGTTTGATTTAACTCCATTTAATATATAAAATGGTAAGAACACACAAAAAAATTCGACTAAAAATTTATAAAAAGTTACATAAGATTTATTTTTTTAGGTGTAGGGGTGAATTATGATGAAATTTTATTGTAAATATTATTAAAAATTTTAATAAACGAAAAAAAGATTTAAAAATTTCAAAAATCGATATTTTTAAACTTTGATCGGTTTCTTTCCCCCTTAACAATGCCCCTAACGTATTTTTTTGGGGCCACATGAAATGTGATATTAAAACAGTAATACTATTAAATGATAAAATAGCTTTGTTAAATTACCATTTATCAAATGAAACTTAGTCATACATTTTTTAAGAAAATAATTTTGTGAAAATTGAAAAACTGCTGAAATTTTTAGTACATTAATTTAGGGGCAGAATTAATGATTTCTTATGGCTAGTGATCTGAAAAATCGAATAAATTGGTGCCAGAACTATATCTGCAGTAGTTTTTGTGAAATCTGGGGTGAGCCTCTATGCTTAGGAAGACAAAAAATTCGGTTAAAAAAATATTAATAAATAAAAAACTAGTTTTTTGGATTTTTGGAATGGGGGGAAATTTTGGAGGAAAAATTAGACAATGTTAGACATTTGAAGGCAGATGATCACTAAAGGAAATAACTACGCAAAATAAATAATCTTGAAAATTTGTTCAAGAGTAAGGGTTGAAAAAAATAAATAAAGCACGGGGTCGAAAAGAAATTTTTCTCATTTTGTGTACATGAGATTTGGTATGCATACGATGTTGTGTATGTAGTGTCTTATGTAAATGGGGGTTTAAAATCAGTTAAGAAACCGTGTGAAGTTACTCAAACATAAGCCCAGTATATACATATATATAAAACAGCATCATTCCCAACGCGGCTTCGCCCGCTTTATATGGTTACTTGTGTTTCCCTTCACATTCAATTTTTTTTATTTTATGTTTTCTAATGAAGTAATTGAAGGCAGGAGCAGCCAGTAGTGTAGCACATACAGTAACTGAGTCAGTGATTGTGTTTATTGAATTGCCGCGCTATACACTGTCGCACCTCTTAAATATCTAAATTCATAAACACCAGAAAATGGTTTATAAAAATATTTATTTGAAGAGTATTTGCTAGACGAAATCTAGTGAATATCTCGTTTAGTATAGTCGAAAAGGGGAAAATTTGCAATCGTTGTTTTTTACCTTTCTTCACTCGTTTCAAGGTCGAATTTCGAGAAATCCAGAAATTGGTTTTTAGATGTTCACACGAAAATTACACACATCAAACACCAAGTTGATATCTTCAATTGTTATCGAGAAATGAAAAAACTAACCTGGTTTCAAAAAAATTTCAAAAATCCATTTTAATCCTTTAAATTCGGAATTTCAAAAATATAGAAATTGGTTTTTTAGATATTCATATGAGGATTATACACATCAAAAATGAAATTGATATCTACATTTGTTCCCGATAAATTAAAAAAAAAAGTAAATTTCATTGTTACTCTATTTTAAACCGTTAAACTCAGAATTTCAAAAAATTATTTCTTAGTATGCGAAGTTTTCATCGATTTATCTACAGTAGTTTTTGCTAGGCGTTGATTATGAGTGACTTACGACACGTTATATAAGAAAGTATCGCAAAGTTCTTCCGGGACTTTCATAATCTATTCTACTCGTGAAAATCATGGAAAAAGTTAATAATTAAACATATGTTCTAAAACGCCTCGTTTGCGTATTACGGCTAGTGAAAAATTTGCTCAGATTTCAGCGCCCCAGTGAAATGAAGTCGTATTGAAATTTTTAGGACATTAATTTAGGAGCAGAATTAGTGATTTCTTATGGCTTTTGATCAGAAAAATCGAATAAATTGGTGCCAGAACTATATCTGCAGTAGTTTTTGTGAAATCTGGGGTGAGCCTCTATGCTTAGGAAGACAAAAAATTCGGTTAAAAAAATATTAATAAATAAAAAACTAGTTTTTTGGATTTTTGGAATGGGGGGAAATTTTGGAGGAAAAATTAGACAATGTTAGACATTTGAAGGCAGATGATCACTAAAGGAAATAACTACGCAAAATAAATAATCTTGAAAATTTGTTCAAGAGTAAGGGTTGAAAAAAATAAATAAAGCACGGGGTCGAAAAGAAATTTTTCTCATTTTGTGTACATGAGATTTGGTATGCATACGATGTTGTGTATGTAGTGTCTTATGTAAATGGGGGTTTAAAATCAGTTAAGAAACCGTGTGAAGTTACTCAAACATAAGCCCAGTATATACATATATATAAAACAGCATCATTCCCAACGCGGCTTCGCCCGCTTTATATGGTTACTTGTGTTTCCCTTCACATTCAATTTTTTTTATTTTATGTTTTCTAATGAAGTAATTGAAGGCAGGAGCAGCCAGTAGTGTAGCACATACAGTAACTGAGTCAGTGATTGTGTTTATTGAATTGCCGCGCTATACACTGTCGCACCTCTTAAATATCTAAATTCATAAACACCAGAAAATGGTTTATAAAAATATTTATTTGAAGAGTATTTGCTAGACGAAATCTAGTGAATATCTCGTTTAGTATAGTCGAAAAGGGGAAAATTTGCAATCGTTGTTTTTTACCTTTCTTCACTCGTTTCAAGGTCGAATTTCGAGAAATCCAGAAATTGGTTTTTAGATGTTCACACGAAAATTACACACATCAAACACCAAGTTGATATCTTCAATTGTTATCGAGAAATGAAAAAACTAACCTGGTTTCAAAAAAATTTCAAAAATCCATTTTAATCCTTTAAATTCGGAATTTCAAAAATATAGAAATTGGTTTTTTAGATATTCATATGAGGATTATACACATCAAAAATGAAATTGATATCTACATTTGTTCCCGATAAATTAAAAAAAAAAGTAAATTTCATTGTTACTCTATTTTAAACCGTTAAACTCAGAATTTCAAAAAATTATTTCTTAGTATGCGAAGTTTTCATCGATTTATCTACAGTAGTTTTTGCTAGGCGTTGATTATGAGTGACTTACGACACGTTATATAAGAAAGTATCGCAAAGTTCTTCCGGGACTTTCATAATCTATTCTACTCGTGAAAATCATGGAAAAAGTTAATAATTAAACATATGTTCTAAAACGCCTCGTTTGCGTATTACGGCTAGTGAAAAATTTGCTCAGATTTCAGCGCCCCAGTGAAATGAAGTCGTATTGAAATTTTTAGGACATTAATTTAGGAGCAGAATTAGTGATTTCTTATGGCTTTTGATCAGAAAAATCGAATAAATTGGTGCCAGAACTATATCTGCAGTAGTTTTTATGAAATCTGCGGTGAAAAACAATAAACTGGGTTAAAAACCCTGTTTTTTTATGTTTGACGTAACACGACTTTGTTAAATGGGTAATAAACACATAAAACTTATAAACAAAACTTGCAGATAATCTAATTTTGAACAAAAGGTGTAAAGAAAAGTTGAATAAGACAAAGAAAGGCGATAAAAACAGTAATATTATTAAATGATAAAATAGCTTTGTTAAATTATCATTTAACAAATGAAACTTAATCATACATTTTTTAAAGAATATAATTTTTTGAAAATTGATGAAGTAACACTAAAATTGTTTTCTTCTTTCTTTTTCTTGTTTAGCCTCCGGGAATTACCTTACAGATAATACTTCAGAGGATGAATGAGGATGATATGTACGAGTGTGAATGAAGTGTAGTCTTGTACAGTCTCCGTTCGACGATTCCTGAAACGTGTGGTTAATTGAAACCCAACCACCAAAGAACACCGGTATCCACGATCTAGTATTCAAATCCGTATACAAATAACTGCCTTTACTAGGACTTGAACGCTGAAACTCTCGACTTCCAAATCAGCTAATTTGGGAAGACACGTTCACCACTAGACCAAACCGGTTGGTTAAGGCTAAAAATGCTAGTTTGAGAAATTCGACATCATTTAAAAGCAAAATAAAAAAGAAAAATCTGATGTGGACACTACATGATTTCCTTGTACGTCTATTAAATTACTTATACACATTTTTTTTTAAAATGAAAATTACATAAAATTTTATTTTATTAATAACTTCTGATATTTTTTCTTATATTTTTTATTTTTATTGTTGACTGTTATTTGTTGAAAAAAATTTTTTACAGAGGTTAATAATTATTAATAAATCGATATATTTAAATTAAAAAAATTAGAATCGATGTGCCTCTTCCCCTTGTAAGATCCAAATATTTCACTAACTAAAATCTAATTTGGCTATAACTCTGGAACCAATGAAAATAAAGTACCACTTATGATATATCGTAAAAAGCTCAATGAGGGAGTATTACTGCAGTTAAGAAAAAGTCAAAAAATCCAAATTGTTAGGGATTTTGGATTTTTTAGGACACTTTGGTCCAGTCGGTTGCAATCGAAAAGGGAGGTGTACAACTAGATGTTACAATAGTCATAAATCCAAAATTTCAACATTCTACGGTTATTCGTTTTAGAGTTATGCGGGATATATACGAACATACGTACGTACGTACAGACGTCACGCCAAAACTAGTCAAAATGGATTCAGGGATGATTAAAACAGATATTTATTTTTATACCATGATCACAATAGTTCCATTACTTCGTACAAAGAAGTAAGAAGGTGAAGCTAACGTAGGAAAGTTTTATTTAAAAACAGCTGTAAAATAAAATATTTTCTACGGAATAATAAAATTATTAAAACATTACTAATGATAAAATATTTTTACTAAAAGCAGTATCAAATATAAAAGTATATTGTAGAATAAAATATTTAAAATTTTAAGTATTTTATAAAATATTTTCAACTGAATTTAATTATTTAAGGAATTAGTTGGCATCACTGACTAAAATGGATTGAAATTTAATTTGAATGTGTTACATTACTGTCCATGATGCTGTATTATGTATTGATAGAAGGTTTGGTCGTTCTTTTATGTTCAGAACTGACCTCCCTTGGTGTACGTGCTCCTTTCGAGAAACTAAATACGAACAAATTAGGTAAAGAAGAAAATTTTGGAAATCGTATTTAAAACGTTTTACGAGGTCGTAAAGTCGATTTGTATAATAAATATTAAAATTGTGGAGGGGGGTTTGTTCACTTTTAATTTTTTTCATTAAATTTGGATATGAGATAAACTTGTACTGATTAACAAAATGTTACTGTGGAATAAAATACACCTTCTCTCGATACTTTATTTTTAATAGTGAGCGAGATATTAAACCTCAATACAACTTTACTCATGGTAACATTCAATAATTAAATTTTTTTTAAATTCATTTTAAAATCATTTATTCCTGAGGCATTGTTTTCTTTCAGTGTACATATTTTCTGTATGAAACTTTAAAATGCTATCTATAAATCCATGTAGTACAGTGGTTCCCAAACTTTTCCAAGTCGCGGCGCCCTTTTTCAATTAAAATTTTTCCATGGCGCTTTACCTTAAGTAAAAGTATGACTAATCGTAAGTAAGAGATAAAAATAAATAAAACTCATGTATATTCAATATTTTTTTTTACTTTATTAAAATTAAATTAATAATTATAAATGTCTTGTTCAATTAATTATGAAGTCTTTTCAATATTATATTTAGGGGCGCCCCTGTGAAGAGACCGCAGCTTCCCGGGGCGCTGCGTCGCAGAGTTTGGGAATCACTAATGTAGTATCTAGCTTTTTAAATTTTTTTAAAGTTATTTCTTTTTCAAAATATTTATTCTTATATCTTTGTATCTATTCTCGTATTCCTTTTTTAATGATTGTACTCCTTTTTATTTATATTTATTTGTATGTCAAGAAGTTCGTTAGAACTTTGCCGGTAAGAGTCCGCAGAACTGGACGGCACGGCAAAGTCAACGAACTATGTTTACAGTTCTAAAAATGACCTAACCTAAAATTGAAATGAAAATGGGGGAAAAAAATTAGCATGAAAACACTATATTTCAGTTCAATTAGACTTATAATAAGAATACTCTCAAAAATACCTCGAATTTTGTTGATAATGATAAGAATTATTCTCACCTTATGATTGGTTAAAAAACAAAGAATACGATTGGGTGGAATTTTGTTCCCGATAATGATAAGAATTATTCTCACCTTATGATTGGTTAAAAAACAAAGAATACGATTGGGTGGAATTTCGTGCCTGATAATGATAAGAATTACTCTCACCTTATGATTGGTTAAAAAACAAAGAATACGATTGGTTGGAATTTTGTGCCCGATAACGATAAGAATTCGAATGGGTAATTTTTTTTTTAAGATCCGATTGGTCACAAAATTAAAACCACAGTGAAAATAAAATTTTTTTTATTTGTAAGTACTTACATAGTTACGCTATTTCTCTACATAGTCGCCACTCCGATTTAGTCATTTGTCGTAGAGTGGTTCCAACTTTCCAATATCCTCGTCATAGAACGGAGCCGCCTGAGTTTTCAGCTATGTTTCTACGCTGGTCTGCAGCTCGATGTCTGTGCCAAAATGTTGTCCTCCAAGCTAGCGTTTCATGTGATCAAAGAAGTGAAAATCGGATGGAGCCAAGTCCGGGCTGTATGGAGGGTGATCAAACACTTCCCAACGAAAACGCTGCAGGAGCTTCTTTGTTACAGGTGCATTGTGCGGCCGACGATTGTCATGGAGAAAGACAATGCCTGATGACAACATTCCCCTTCCGCTTATTCTTATTCACTCCCCATACAGCCCGGAATTGGCTCCATCCGATTTTCACCTCTTTGCTGACATGAAACGCTGGCTAGGAGGACAATATTTTGGGTCCTGGAACCTCTTTGTTCATTGTGAGAATAAGAATATTAAATAAAATTTAAAATCTGTTCAATTTATAAAAATTATCAATGAACTGTAATTTCTTCAGAGCAGCAGTTTGGTCAGCACCGGACCCGAAACACTAAGTGACCTGAAGAACGCGGGTTTTAAAATAGTCGGTCTCTATCTTAAAAAAAGAAGTATTTTTCTCGGTTCTTAGCGTTACTCGAAAAACAAAAATTGAAGTGTCTGTACTTCGTTTCTCATTTTTTTAAATCTTTGTTTTATAGTCAAGTAACGGATGCAATTGCAGCAAGTCATGTTACACATACAATAATAGTGGCAGTGGAAATTCAAAAACACCCGAAAATGGTTTTAGTTATTTATCTGAAGAGTATGTGAAAGACCTCGTAGTAGTGAACAATTTAGTAGTGAAATGTATGTGAAATCTAGTGAATATCTGGTTCAGTATAGTGGGAAGTGAGGGAAATTTGGAATCATTGTCCAGGTTTTTTTTTTTACCTTTCTTAACCCCTTTCAAGGTAGTATTTCGAGAAATGTAGTAATTGGATTTTAGATATTCGCTTGACGATTACAAGCACACCAAAAATCAAGTTGATATCTTCATTTAATACCGAAAAATGAAAAAATTTCCGGATTTCAAGAAATTTCAAAAATTCATTTTAATCTTTAAACTCGGAATTTTAAAAAATCCTGTCTTAGTGTTCACTTACACTGTAAGAAGAACATGTATACAAAATTTCATCAATATATCTTAATTAGTTTTTGGTGGGCCTTAAATATGAATCCCTCATGATGTGTTCTTTTATATATACGTATTTACTCGTAGATATAAGAAAATTACATTTTAAGCGAATGGTATTCCTCATACCTCAAAACGTCAAGAAACTTCCACCTCACCACTCAATCCCACCGTACGACCGAATTAATACCGTACTTTTCTTCGAAAAGACGGTAAAAACATAAATCTTGTAAATTATATTCTAACTTGTTAGATAATTTTATTGTAGAGGATTTAAAATTTTTATATACTTTATTCCTATTATTGAACCATTTTGGTTACACTTAAGAATTAAACCACTGTATGTGTTACATTATAAGTTTTCAGAAGTACGAATAGATTTCTCGAATTAAACAAAAAAACCAGGTTTTTATCAATATAAGAAAAAAGAAGGGAACTAAATACCTTTCCTCCAACTTTTTCCCTTATCTATAACTTCATTTAATCTATTTCGAAAATTATAAACATTTTTAACTCTGTTATCCTTTTAATCAAACTTGGACTTAATGTATTTTTTAAATTTCATAAACATGTAATTTTACATCTCATTCGTATTTCAGTATGTTTTCTCATTTTGTATCCTCAGGAATAGATGTACGCATTCCCAGTGTTATGCGTATTACACAGGTTGAGAACTTTTTCCAGCGTTTAAGTCCTAGTAAAGTTACACGGATTTGAATACTCGTGGATACCGGTGTTCTTTGGTGGTTGGGTTTCAATTAACCACACATCTCAGGAATGGTCGAACTGAGACTGTACAATACTACATTTCATTTACACTCAGACATATCATCCTTCCCCGGGCCGGGTATCCATTCAAGTATGCGCAGCCCGGGAAAGTGTCCTTTAAACTCAAAGGAGGCCTCCCCACCCTCCGGCTGTACGTCCTGCACAGCAGGTCAGCCTCCCCGGTTGGATCTTTTGTTTTAATATGCCTGCCTCAAGCCCCCCCGACAGAGAACCAGGCCCGACAAGGCCGTCCCTAGCCCCCGCCGAGGGAACCGGGTCTCGGTCTTTTCATTACCCAGTTGTTATGATCCCCAAACGAAGGAATGATCTTCTCCTCAAGCTGCTTGCTTTAACGAAAATATTAAACTACAAAGTTACCACGGGGCCTCAATGGCCTCTTAAAAGGGCTACATCATCTTTAGCCTTTAGCACTATCTTGGCAAACTCCTCCATTTTGTTCCAATTGTCAGTGGATCGCAGGAGAAAAAGAAGCAGATTCTCCGGATTTAATTCTTGCAGCCCTGCACGTCGTCTATGTATAGTCCATCTATTACAGTGGAACAGGGTATGTTCGGCAGTATCCGAATCCTGGCAGAACATGCAAATAGGTGCTGGTCTTCTACCGAATCGATGTAAATAATATTCGAAGCTACCATGCCCAGAAAGTATTTGAGTAAGATAATAACCAACCTCCCCGTGTCCTCTATCAAGCCACATGCCCAAGTCGGGTCTCAATCTCCTGGTCCAGGTAGCTTTAGTGGAAAGATTCCATCTGTCCTGCCATATGCGCCTGATGTTGGCTTGGGCTTCTTGTTTTGGCATGCCACGATACCTAAGTGATCGCTCTTTAACTAAGAGGTCGATAGGGGGAACCGATGATAATACACAAGCCGCATCGTAAGAAATGGTGCGGTATGTAGAAGTGATGTTTATAAGAGCTTGCCTATGCAGAGTTCTAAGTCTTACGACATTTCTTGCAACACAAAGTGCTTTTTCCCATATAGGTGCAACATACAATAATACAGAGGTTAAAGTTGAGGCAATGACCCGCCGCCTAGATGCACGTGGAGCTTTATGTCCAGCTAACAATCTTGTTAAAGCCTTTGCGGTATTCTCGACCTCTTTACATTTCTGTGCGAGATGAGGACTAAACTTTAGAGCTGGGTCTATAATGACACTAAGATATTTTGTTACTGCCACACGGTCTAGTCTGCGGTCACCGACGCGGAGATTTAGGTCTCTGAGTCGCCTTCTTCCAGCCAGAAAAATATAGTGACATTTATCTAAAGACAAAGATAGTTCTCGGTCCAAGAGCCAGTTATTAACCAATGTTAGCACTTCATTACCGGTAACTTCAAGGTCACGTTCAGTTTTGGCCTCAATTAATATTGCCAAATCATCGGTATAAGCAACTATTTCCGAGCCTTCAGGTAATCTCAGTCGGAGTATTCCATCAATTACTATTAGCCAAAGCAAGGGGCCTAACACAGACCCCTGCGGCACTCCTCCATGAAGCTGATATCTAAATTTACCTTCGAGCGCCTCGACCAAAGTCCACCTATCAGTCAGATATTCTCGTACTTGTCTTCTGATATAGGGACTAATCTGTTTGTCCGTGAGAGCTGCCATAATCGTATCCCACCGGACCGATCCAAAGGCATTTTTGATATCTAACAGAATAAGCAACGGGATTCTTCTGGTACGCCACGTACCAGATCTGACAGACAATACCCAGTTGGTAATACATATCATCCTCTGAAGCAATACCTGAACGGTAATTCCCGGAGACTAAACAGGAAAAAGAAAAGAAGTATTTCTACACTACACAATATTAGACGTAATATTTTCAAATTTAACGAAATAGGTTAAATAAACATATGATTAGGAGAGTAATCTCAGTTATCTACTAATAAATATTTAACGAAATTTACAGTGGGAAGCAACTATTTGTTCAAACTCCACTACTTTTTTAAATAAAATAAAAAATATGAAAAATAAATTGGTAAACTAAATCAGATAAAAAATTTCCAAGTAGGATAAATCTAAGTAAAAGAGTAAAGAGAAAAAAAACCTTCGTGAATAATAATGTTTAAATTTGGCCGATAACATAACAAAATTGACAAATAAATTACGTGACAATGAAAAGGTCAAAGGTCAAACCTTTTTCGATTTCCTGTTTAGCCTCCGGTAATTACATTTCAGATAATACTTCAGAAGATGAATAATACTTAATAATACTTCAGAAGAAGATGTATGAGTGTAAATGAAATGTAGTCTTGTACAGTCTCAGTTGGACCAATCCTGAGATGTGTGGTTAATTGAAACCCAACCACCAAAGAACACCGGTATCCACGATCTAATATTCAAATCCGTATAAAAGTGTAGAAATACTGTCCCTGTTTTACTACACCATTCAGTATCATTCTAATTGAATATTATGATAAATTTATATATATATTTTTTTAAAATTAATTATACATTCCATTTTTATTTTTAGTATTGATAGAATTGTTAATATAAATATAACTTAAAAAAAAATTTAAATCAAAATGAATCTGTTGAATCTAATAATATATATGGCTTTGGTATTACAGAATTAATATTAAAATAATTACTAGTATAGGCAGGATGTACCGTACAAACGATTACTGCTAAAAATCTGAATAACGCTGAGTTCGTTCATTAATAATGTATTCCAATTTTATAAAATAATAACTTTATTTAAAAAGTGATGCAAAGGTTTTGGGCTCAATTATTAAGTTATTTAAATTCAGTAAAACCATCATAATTCGTCCGATTATCTATAAAACGTTCTTGTAGAATTCTGTTACCTTCAAAATATTGTATTCTTTGTTAAAAGAAAAAAAATTATTTGAAGATTTCGTAAAATATTTCAGACCATTATATATACGTTCTTTAAAACATTTAAAATAATTATATTCTCACTGAAAATAAATGATCCCAATACTTGGTTGCCTAAACTTGCCTTAATAAATTAAATTCAAAATTCGTACGTTTCTATTTACTTATATAGATTTTATTCATAACATTTTACTCAGAATTTTACTAGTTTTTTTAAAACTTTCATCTGTTTCAAATTCATATCATTTTTCGGTTAAGTTTTATTTTTAATAATAAAAACTATAATTTAATAATTAATTATTAAATCAATTTTCTCGTAATTAAAATCTCTAAAAGTTTTGATAATAAATTTTACGAATTTATTAATCATTTAACAAATTTATTATATTTAATCCTAAAAAAAAAGCTAAAAACATAGTTATAAGACTTTACCGTCATGCCGCTTCCACACGCATAACACAACTTAATTTAGCACATCAGTGTTTCACTAATGTTCCATCTGGTGACATGGGGTACTATTGACCCAGTATACCTACTTAGCCACTAGCTTATTTACAACATTTTTTGGGGTGGGGTGCGGTTTTGGAAATATTATTTTTTAATTGTTAACAAATGTGCCTAGCAAAAATAAGACCTTAATTAGGCGAAATCTCGAGATACTGAAGGTGACCATACTCTACAATTGGATCCCCTTGATCTTTTAAGTTGAAAATTTAATGCTATCATTGGCCCATATATGGAAGTAATCTGATCAAGTTTGGTCAAAAATCGGTCCAGTAGCTCTGGAAATGATTTAGGGTGCAACACCGTACACACACACGTACATACAAACATCCGGAAAATTTCCTTCCGGTTTTTTGGGTTCCTTAGCAGGTGTTAATACGTCAAGATTGGTTAAAACTGCATTTGCCCAAATTTGATCGATTACAATATTCCTTCTACAGCGATAGCTCGGCTGTAGCGCTAAACGGGGAAGTAAAACGTGTCTTTCATCACCAATTTTTTTTGTTTTATGTTGAATATTATGAAATTACGGAAGAGGCAGTTCTTGGACGTTTTATTAATTATTCGGTCAAAAAACAAGAAATCATCAATCCAACCCTTTCTATAACGCCTTAAAAATTTCAGTATGCCCTACATCCATCGGGGAACTGAGATTCGGGAGAAATTTATTTCTAGTCGTAATTCGATAACAAAGCGTTTACGGAAATATGTGTGTATGAAATGTTTTTGTTATTTCAAGCTCTATAATCAGTTTCCAAATTATTTCCCTTTCCTCTTGAATCACTCTGTAGGTTTAACCTTTCCTTTTTGCCATTTAAAAAATAAAAAATTTGTATATTTTCTTCACTAACGGTCACAAACCGTCAATAAATTTAAATTTAAAAAACGTTTTACCGTCATAAATTTAAAAACGTTTTCTTGTATTTCAAACTTTCTGGATTACTTCATATTTGATATGAAATTAGCGCCCTCTCACATTAACTTCTAAAAAGGGAAGGAATTTATTAAAGGTCTAGCTTCCCGTCGCAGCTTCGCCCGCGCTGTGCGGTTACTTGCGTACGATCAATCTATTTATTTTATGTTTTATAGTCAAGTAAACGGAGGCAGCTGCGGCCAGTCACACATACACTAATAACGGTGGCAGCGGCTGTGTTGATTGAACCACACCTTTGCACCCCTTAAAAAATTAGAATTAAAAAAACTGAAACTGGTTTTTAAATATTTATCTGAAGAATACTTGCAAGCGCAAATTTACTGAATATCTCGGTTACTATAGTCAGGATTGGGAAAATTTACAATCATTGTTCAAAAATGTGTTTTTAGCTTTCTTTATCCCCTTTCAAGATCGAATTTCAAACAATCTAGAAATCGGTTTTTTAACATGAAGATTTTTTCTTTTTCTTTTTCTCCCACGGGTTGATCCTGCAGTTAAGAATTACACAGCCCAGGGGAGCGTCCTCTACTCTAACAGGCCTCCACGTCTCGGCCCGCCGGTCAGATCTCACTTTGCGCCCGCCTCAAATCCCCAAAATAGGATCCACCAGGCCCGGCTATACCGTCCCTGGGTCCCCACTCCGGGAACCAGGACTCGGTTTTTATGCCAGTGCCTTTAACGGAGACACCCCGAGTGGGGCAACCCCGTTGGAACTCGGTCTTTTTCGCTCGGGGGTGCGACAAGTCTCCCCCTCCCCCGTGCCTCATCACTACCGCCTTTAACATAAAGATTACACTCACCAAATGTCACGTTGATTTTTTCATTTGTTACTGAGACATTAAAAAAAAATTAAAAAATCATTTTAACCCTTGAAATTCGGAATTACAAAAAATCTAGAAATTGGTTTTTAGATATTCATAATCATTTAGTTCAAACCCAGCTCACACAGTGATAGACACTAACATTTCACCATTCACTAAGTTTGTTCTTCAACCGGCAAATATCCACTACTACATAAATATACGAGTATATATATTTTTTTTACCGCGAGATTTTTCGAAATGAAACATCAGTTTTACCAAGAAACATGGATAAAAATTCGATTACGATTGATCGGGTAGTTTTTTTTGTTTATCCCGAACAAACGGAAACTTCTTCCTCTTTATATAACGGTATAGATTTTTAAATAAAAACTTGAAAAAAAAATTCTGAGAATTATTATTTTTTTATGTTTAACCCACATTCTTACCCGACTGGCATCCATCACTCATACTACTTCTGTATTTCTACAACTAATGATTAAAAGAGTCAAGTATAACATTTTTTCATTAAAAAAAATATATAACGAGAGCAATATTGAACGAAGCACGCAACATTGTTAATTATAATTGTTGAATATAACAAACACTGTGCTGGCTGGTTGCACGCTCGCGCACACACGCCCAGCACAACATACTGAATATAACTATTACAGAATAGAAATTAGAAATTAAAAGATAATAAAATAAATAATTATTTTCTATTTTTATTTTAATTAACAGTCTTTGTCACAATCATTGTGCGCGTGGACGTGTGTGTATGTATATAAATGTATGTATTTGCAAACTGTGATGAAATAAGCCAATTTATGTGGTATGCAGGTACATAGTGCATTTCTCTCTATATATTACTGTAAATTATTTCTTACTGTTGTAAATATTTGTTACATAATCAGAAAAATAAAGAGACGTAGTAAAATAGAATTTATTTATTTATTCAGTACTTCTCATATTAACTCATAAATATAAAGTGAAGCGCCCTTTAATGTAGACGCTTTTATTCATAAATATTTCAACACAAAAAGTATTTAAAAATAAAAATATTATAAATATTATTATATATTAAAAATCACAAATTATTATCTTAATATATTTTTGATACAGATATTACAGAATATTTGCTTGTTTTTGGACGCAAAAATATCTTAGACAGAAATGTAGACGTTAAAATCAGTGAAAATCATAATAATAATAATAATAAATTAAAAAATTGTATCAAACCGTATCCCCTTTACTTTAGTAACTACCACCGGAAAATCTTTTTCACAGAGTAGTAATATTTTCGTTAAAAAAATTCACAAATACCTTATATAAAAGTTTTTTTATTAAAATATATCACAAGTTAAAATTAAAACATTTTCCTGAACACTCTCATGATCGGGAAGCTTAATAAAAAAGGATGTGCTGCATTTTCTAACATTGTACACTATATTTATGATACATTAATTTTCATGACGTATTAATAAATTTGAGAATTTTATTGAATTTTGATAAATTAATTTATATACACGTTAGAGTTTAAAATACATAAATATCGTTAATTCCTAAAATAAAGCTAACGGCTTTAAAATAAGGCTAAGCGGCTAAAGCCGCGTTATTCCAAACTAGGACTTTTCGGGAAAGTCCTCCCGTTACATAAGCATTAGTTAATAAATCGTTACACAATAAAGTGTGCTACGAAAGCTGTTTCTGATTCACGACTTACACACACATACATACCAACGTAATTTAAAATATATTCCATGATTCTAATTAAAGCGCGCGCGCATACCGTATTTAATTCGCGCGGGTGTGACTAGCGGCGACGAACGGCACTAATTAAACTAATGTAACTTCACAATTTACATAGAAAAAATTTCGCTTCTATGGTCAGCAGACTGATGTAGTCGCGAGGCTTAACGTACCAGGTACCGAGTCAACCAAGCGATCGAGTTTGAGACCCAGCAAGACCGAGTTACTTTTTTACACTTAAAATATTATTAATTTATTTAATTCTACCGTTGACGTGTGACGTCATAACATAACAGACGACTGCAACAGCATTTTTTGGGGTGAGGATGGGATTTTCCAAATGCTTTTGCAAATATTGTTGGTTTTAATTGATAATAAATGTACCTAAGAAAAATATGATCTTAATTAGGCGAAATCTGGAGATACTGAGGGTGACCTTGCGCTACAGCCTCACCCCCTTGACCTTTTAAATTGAAAATTTAATGGCATCATTGCCCCATATATAGAAGAATCTGACCAAGTATAGTCAAAATCGGTCTAAGATATAAGGTGATTTAGAGGCCAACATCGAACACATGTAAATACGAACATTAACATCCGGAAAATTTCCGGGAAAACTTTTTTGGGTTCCTTAGGTATCAAAACAGAATATGCCCAAATTGAATCATTACAATACTTTCCCTTCTAGAACTATAGCGCTATCTAGACGGGAAAGTAACAGTTATATATACATATATACAGGCCTATGTATGAAATCTGTGGCTCGAAAATCTTCAAAACTACTCCACCGATTTCATTGAAATGTAGATATGATGTAATAGTCTATCTGAAGTTATGCATATGACATTTTAATGAAGATTGGTTGAGTCGTTCCAGAGTTACGCTCAGTTTAAGGTTGGCAACAGATAACATAACCTCAAATTGATATTATGTTGACTGTATTGGTGTATTTTTCATACGCTGTTATGCAGTTGAGTCACAGTGGTAAGTGAGTTGGTAACTTGATGCTTGTGTGCAGGGTCTACTCATTATTTTTAATTATTACATCAAATTACGGTTATAATAATTTAATTTTGTTAATACCATAGAATATTTATATTTTAATATTAAATTTAAAAAAAATTATTTCTCTTTTAGTTTTCTTATTTAATTTACGTTTTGTAAATTTCTTGCGCTAAGAATTATACAAAATAAAGTAACGAGAAGTCGATCTCTTGTGTAGAATTGTGCAAAACTTTGTTTTAATTGTACATTTTTTTAACCGCGCATGGATCTTTTTTAACTACACATTTTTTTAACTGCTCAAGAATATTTTTTAACTCTTCTTATAAAATCATCGTAAAAAATCTTAAGATTAACTGAACCA
Source organism: Lycorma delicatula (assembly GCF_047948215.1). NCBI lineage: Eukaryota > Metazoa > Arthropoda > Insecta > Hemiptera > Fulgoridae > Lycorma > Lycorma delicatula. Next base: position 30,270,569 of record NC_134464.1, on the reverse strand, counting down.
AAAATTGATCGATGTTGTGCTAAACATGAGCTTAACTTCGATTTCGATAAATTTTGATGAAGGATTTTTTTCAAAATACCTATTTCTCGTGAAATTTACCAATCAAATAGTTAGTTTTTGGATGACAAATGGTTTATTAGAAGTGATTTTTCAACAGTTCTATCGATTAAAACTTTCTTCATGAATTAAATTTAATCATATATCCAGAGAAGTTTGCTAAAAATTAAATAACAATAAATCAAGATACTAACTTTCAACTAATATTAACAAATTGTGATATACTGACAAATTCTTAGTAATTTTTATAGCTATTTATACATTTTACAGATAAAATAATAAAAAATAATATTTTTACATCTCCTTTTATTTATTTTTATATATTACTTTATATGAGAAAGTCAACTGAAAATTTAATATTTAAAAAATAACATTAATTAATTACAATAATAATTCTTATTATAATAATATTAATTTAACATAATACATCAAATATGTTTATATTTTTTTTATATTTCAAATGTGTACATTCCAGTCTGTAACTTGTGAAAAATAAGCAAGCCCATTGCCCAATGAAATTACGTGTAAATGAGGTGTAGTCATATACACTCAGACCGAGCGTTCCTGAGATATGTAGTTAATTGAACCCCAACCACCAAAGTACACCGGTATTCATTGTCTAGTATTCAAATCTACATAAAAATAACTTACCTTTACTAGTATTTGAATCTTACAACCTACGATCTGTTAAACAGCTGATATTTAAAATTACGTATTATTTAAAAGAAATATTATTTTAACAAAATTAAAAATTATAATTCTATAACAAGCAGAAAAAAACATACTTAAATCTTCAACTTATAATAGAAATGACTAAACAAATCTCAGAAAATAAATACAAAAAAAAACTATGAATACAGAAATGACATTGATTTATTGTATATATCAGTAGATATTCAGAATTATCTTTAAATTAACATTTCAAATTAAAAAAAGTTTTTAGATAGTATACCAATGAAAAAGTTGGGAACCGCTGGTATAAGCAATTAATTAACTATATAGCAAAACGTCCTTACTATTCGTAATAAAATGATAATTTTGGCACCATTCTGCATTAATATGGAGACTATTTATAGATTTAAAGGTTGTTTTTGGTTTCAGCATTGCGCGACAATTACTCGATTTATTGTCTTTTAATTGTTAACACCATTCTAATTTGAATACTACTGTGCGTATTTGAAAAAACTGTTTTATTTATTTGGTTCTTCAGACATTTGTAAAGTAATGTTATAAAAAATACTACGTATAATCTTTATATATATATATATATAGTGGATGTATTTTTTTTACACAAATTCCCAAAAAGGAATGTAATGTATATAGTCAGGGTGCATGTATGCATGTTTGTTCAACCGTAGAAGCTCAATGGGCGAACCAATTTAGATGTATGACCTCGCGTTGGAATGCTTACGTTACCGTTTTATATACATATATATATATATATATATACATACACGAGGTCTGTTCAGAAAATAACCAAACATTTTTAATTTCGCTTCAACGAAGATATTTAGTGACGTGCGGTTTTGTGTTCCACACAACTTCCTCTGTAACCATAGGTTCTTGGATTGTTGATATTTCGTTTAGTTTTCGTATTATTGCTATTTGAATGCAACGTGTAAGTGTTAGTATCGATTTTTGTAATGTGTGATTTTCGGGAGCAACGATACGACGTAAACGTTTGCGTGAAACTGGGAAAAACTATCACAGAAACAAGCTTACGGAGATGATGCTCTGGGCGTACGCAATGTTACGAATGGTTTTCACGATTTAAAAGTGGCTGTCAGTCGATTGAAGATGATCCTCGACCAGGAAGATATTCGATTTCAACCAATGACACCCACGTTTAGAAAATCAACGATCTGGTGCGTGCAAATCGCCGACTGACTTGCAGAAGATGTTAGCATATCGAGTGGATCATGCCGTGATATTCTGACTGAAAAATTGAACATGCGTCGATTTGCAGTTAAGTTTGTTCCACATTTGATGATCGAATAGTAAGAAGAGTGGACGTTTGTCGGCAACTTCTTGAAAAAGCCAATGACGATGAAACGTTCATGCAAAGGAATGTAACGGGAGACGAAAGTTGGATTTACGGCTACGACATCGAGACAAAAGTTCAATCATCACACTGGAGCGGCAAAGAATCTCCACGCTCCAATAAAGCACGTCAGTTTCAATTCAATGCCAAAGTGATGCTTTCTGTTTTTTTTCGATTTCAATGGAATTATGCATTTTGAATTCTTTTCTCAAACTGAAACAGAAACCGTGCGTACTATCAAAGCGTTTTGCAACGGTTACTTGAAGAAATCCCAAAAATAGACCAGAGTTGTGACGAACAACTCATGGATGGTTCCTTTACCACAACAATACGCCCGTACACTCGACTGTGTCAATTCGTCAGTTTTGTGCTAAAAATCAGAAAATGTCCTCCCTCAGCCTCCCTACTCGCTAGACCTTGCTTCTTGCGACTTCTTTCTTATTTCCGAACTTAAAATCGGTGATGAAAGAAGGCCGTTTTGAGATTATTGATGACATTAAAGCAAATTCGTCACGGACCTTAAAGCCATTTCAAATGAAACTATCCAGGACTGCTTCGCAAAGTGAAAACACCGCTGGGAAAAGTGTGTGAATAGGGGAGGGAAGTTCTTTGAAGGGAACAAGGACCAATGAGTTGAAAAATTAATAATGATCGGTTATTTTCTGAACAGAATTTGCGTGTATATATATATATATATATATATATATATATATACATATATATAAAGGGATATTTTATTTCAGTTCATTGCACTCTTGGAAGAGGAAGACAGACACTGTTGGCTACAACATGACGGTGAGACATCGCACTACACAGGTTCAACTTCTGATTTCATCGAGGAATTCTTTGGTAATCGTGTTATCGGTCTAGGCTTGTGGCTACCAAGATCTCCAGATTTGACTGCGGCGGATTTTGTTCTACGGGGTTACCTCAAAGAAAAAGCCTACAGCAACAAACTACAAACACTTGAACGATTGAAATTCAATATTGAACAAGCTGTATTAAATATCCAGCCACAAACTTTGAAAAAAGTTGCAAGAAACGCTGTAAAAAGAATTGAAGCTTGTATTCAAGGAAATGACGGCTACTTCCAACATTTACTCCAAATGTAAGGTAATGGATGGTAATAATAAATATTACATTTACATTTACACATGCCTTTTTATTATTTCAATACCTACCAATATAAGGTTGGGTTGCGTTTTATACGGGACACCCTCTATTTTGTAATTTTTAAATTTGATTTAATAAAACTCGGAAACGGGTGACTTTTCCATTTAAACTGGTGTAAAAATACTAATAATAATAATACATACAAATTATTTTATAGATTTTTTCGCAATAGAGATTAGTGATTTTAACGATATAATTAAACATTTTATTTGATTTTTTTTACTGTGAAATTTCACACCAATTTCTGTTATTGTGATATATTTTGTTCTTACTCTATAATATAAAAATACTTTATCAATTATAATTCGAAAATACTAATTAAAAAATTAATTTATTTTTGTGAATATAAAACAAAGTAGAATATTTTATTTGAAAATAATTTCCAATTTAAATCCTGCTGATATTAAATATTTTACTGTCAAAAAAACTAAATAATTAATAGTTTTTAACCTCACCACTGAATAGAAAGTATCCTAAAGGTAGGTTTCTACGAGACGGAGTTTTAAATTTTAAAATATAAATTCTCATTTTTTTTGTTACTTTTATAAATTTTTACTTTTTTTGTTACTCTTATTATTTGAATTGATCTAATGTCCCATTTTTTGTCAGTCTTCTTCCATCCTTCAAATACTCAACATGTTTTTGTTACAAATATATAATTAATTGATATAATAATGATACATATGTGAATTACAAGTTCATAGTATAATAAAAATAATTTATATTATAAACAAAATAAAGACTTTTATTTATTTGAATTAACCAGCGAACAATAAAATAAATAAAATATTTAGAATTTAATTATTCTAAATATTTTACCTAACCAAGATATTGAACCAAGGCGGCATATTATTCGGCAAAATATTCTTGACGAATAATCTTATAAAAAGAAATGGTCAATTCCTTTCATAAAAGTCAGAATCACAGTTCATTACTAATTAATGATCAATACATAAGTCATATAATAAGGTAGATTAGAAAATAATTACATCCTAACCATAAGCCAAGCATCAGACAGTCGGGTTTGTTATGAGTAAAGATAAATATACAATAGTAAGTAAATATACAGTATTTAAAACGATGTTGAATTTTTAAAAAGAATTTTACATATTTATTTTAATAAGCACAATTAAAATAAAAGTTTTCCATTTTATTATTATTATTATTGTTATTTTTAATTATTAATTCAGTTTGTTTTTCTTTTTTTCCTTTTAAGTAAAGGATTAAAAGTAGTACAGACTAAAATGTTAAAAAAGCTTCTTGCATTTTGTAAGATATGATAGTTACAATCTGCATTGTTTTAACAACTTAAGGAGTTAAAAACAAGCCGTGCACCTGATGCTGCTATTAATGCATGTATTCCTTTCTTAAAAGCGCTGTAGTGAAAAAACAAACAACTGAAAGAACTGTAGTAAAACGTTTTCCTAATTGAAAACAAAGATAAAAAAACAAACAAAACAAAAAATACGCTTTTAAGTTAACGTTCAGTTTAATGATAATTATAACTGTCGTATTGATTGAGTATTTATAGGCATAAGGAGCCAGCTACGGAAATTTACTGGGTATATAGTCTACTACTCACACGGAATTTATTGGCTGATGAAAGTAGGCTAAGAGTATATCATAAAATTTGAATGTATGTATTTTAAATGCTATAACCGTAACGAACTTAATCACAACTTTAAGAATAACGAGCGTCCCATGCAAGGTTATTAAACAAAGTAGAGTTATTAAACGGTGAAGTGGTTGCCTTATTTACTGAGCCGAATATACTACTGTAGCATAATCAGCGTGGTACTAAAATATAAAAGATATTCAGCCGCAAAATTGATACCTTCACTATATACACCACAATATTTCCATATTCTGAGCATCATTAATCCCAGAGCAAGCAAATTGACTACTGTCGCTTGTACTTTAGATTTTTTTATACGTATGAATGCTATAAGAAAGATTATAGCAGATATTGTAAAGTTACAGAGATTAAATTTAAAAAAATATATATTTATTTTCTTATTTCAATATAGTGTTTCAGTGGCACCATCTAAGAACTAAAACTACAGAAACGTTGTGGACATATAACGGATTTTGACCAATTTAACCTTTCACTTTATAAAAGTCAAAATATAAATAAAACCTATTTTCAAAACAACAGCACTACCTATCGGATTTAATTCAAACCACTCTCTAAACACAGTAGTCGGTGATAAATACTTTTTTAATGGAAAGAGATATGGCTGCAAAACCACCACAATTAATACTGAACACACATTAATTTATTTAATAATAATACATTACGGAACTTTACAAAATTTAACCTTTCACTTTTTAAAAGTCAGAATGTAAATAAATCCAATTGTCAAAACAGCATTATCTATCAGATTTAACTCAAACTACTCTCTAAACACAGATCTCGGTTCAAAATACCCTTAAATTTTTTCTACTGGACAGATGGAGGATTTCAGTAGCTTTAAAGCTTCTCCGGACAACGCGGACAGTTATACAAAAACTTGCGCGTAAATCGATACAGTAGTGTTTTAGTATATAGCGGACACACATACGTATATATACATATATATATATATATATATATATATATATATATATATATATATGCCTTTTATATATATATATATATATATAGAAGAAGAAAGTACGTTTGTATATTTGTTTTTTTATTTCGTAAATATATCGACACTGGCGCAAACTATCGAGTATAGCTTTTGCAACAATTTTTATTTTCACGTAACTAATATATATATTCTGAATATGAGCCAAATCGGACCATAAATATCATTTTTCGAAATATCTCCACCCCAGCACCACTTAGCGGATCCAAACTAATTCAGAAACCTTCGCGGGCGTGCGCACAATTCACCAAAGTTTCATCGGAATCGGATAAATAGTATAGGAACGCATACGATACAAACAAAGATTCAAAGATATACAAAACAAAGATATATATATATATATATAATTTAAAGTTAGTCCTATCTTTTACTTGATTCTGTTGATGACTCATCAATCATTTATGTTCTAATTAAAAACATGTCTGGAAAATCTGTGTGGGATAACGAAGTATAATATATATAAATTTCCAATTCATCAACAATGCCGGTATCCGTAAGTATTGATTGAATAATTTTCAATCAGAGATTATGAACACTATATAGAATCTCCATCATTAATATTACATTTACCGTCTTTCCATTTTTACTTCTTTGTACAAGGTAAAGGATGTATTATAATCGCGAAAAATTTCGGTATTCAAATTTCAACGGAAATATCCATTTTGACCATCCCTGAATCCATTTTAACTAGTTTCGGCGTGACGTCTGTACGTACGTATATATCTCGCATAACTCAAAAACTAATAGTCACTGATGTTGAAATTTTGTACTTAGGACTGTCGTAATATTTAGCTGTGCACCTGCCTTTTGATTTCAATCGACTGGGCCAAAAATGTGTGTACAGTCGACCTGTAAATAAAGCGGGATTTCAATTTTGAACATTTGGATTTTGGACTTTTTCTTAACTGCAGTAATAAGGCTTTGTTGAGAGCTTTTCAACGATATATCATAAGTGGAACTTATTTTCATTGGTTCCAAACTTATAACCAAATAAAACTTTAATGAAATATTTGGATCTTACAAGGGGAAGGCACATCGTTTCGAATCCGACTTCATTTCCTTTATTTTTACCTTTCTTTAATTTAAATTTATTTATTTGCTGATAATTATTAACCTCTGATGGTAAAGGAAGTTTTTACAATAAAGAATAATTCAATAATAACATTAAAAAAATATGAAAAAATTAGAAATTATCAGAGAAATAAAATTTGATGTACTTTTCATTTTAATTCAAACATTTTTACAATCAGAGGTTAATAATTATTAATAAATCAATATATTTAAATTGAAAAACAAGTTTAAAAAATATATGTATATGAAGTTGGATTCCAACCGATGTGTGCATGGTTATGAATCCGACAGGTTCTCACTTAGATCACATATCTACCTGAACGACGTGAAACAAATTTAATATATAAACTAATAAAAATGATAAGGAAATTTTTAGGGCCATTTTTCTTGAGTGTAATTGAATATTGCGTGTTAGTATTTTGTATTGAAGACACCTAAACAGTGTACTATTCACACACGCAATATGGTTCAAATCGGTGTCCCGAATCTCGTACCTTCCCCTTGTTAGCAATTGTGTAACTGTCCACTTTATTAAAAAATTGGAGGATCGTATCTCACTTTCAAATGAAGTGCAGTAAAATATGTGAATATGTAATTTAAAAAACGTAAAAATAAGTCATGTAGTGACCACGTCAAATTTTTTTAATTATAAATTTTATTATTAAACATATCGGAGCAGAGTGTATTTTGCAGTAAATTAATTTCATTCCTACAAAATTTAATAAACTTCCATCAAAAGATCTGCCGATCTCATTTTACTCTTATAGAAGATTGATTACCTTAGATAAATTTTATTTTCATCTAATAAGATACGTTAACAAAGAAGTTTGTAAGCACACAGAATATTTTATCCACATGAACATCGGCTTATAAAAATTACATAGGTACGAAATAAAAAAATTTGGAGTCATTGATTCTTATTTCTTTGGAATAAACAACAAAATAGTAACAGTTACATATGCTCATACGTTCACAAAATCTTCGATTGTTAAATTACATCTGAAGAAAAAGAATGATAACGAACCACAGTTCCAAAAAAAATGGTGATGTATCAAATACCAAGAGAATATTTATAGATATTTTACGAACAATGTTTGTGGATCGGTTGATTTCTCTGAATGGCAACGTTAATGGGCTATAAAGATCTTTTAACTAAGTTTAAATCATTCTTACTGCAGTTTTTAAAAACAAAAATCTATCAAAAGAAAAACAAGATGAACAGTAGAATTGAATTAAAAAACAATAAATAACAACATGCTGGAACATGTGTCTGATAATTTGATGACTCGAATTTAAGAATTCCATATTACCAATAACGGAGAATACATTTGCCCAATGTTATTTTTTTAAAAAAGAGAAAAAATATATAAATAAAATAAACTGCGTTTTTTACTATATATAGCTGGAGCATTTAATTTGTATTGGTGATCATAATAGACTTGTATTAAACTCTTTTAAAATGTAATTGTAAGAAAAGAATTTAAAGTACAAAGTTTATATTTCTCCTTCATCTTTCCCCTTTTAAATTCTACAACAATGATTTAAAACTTAAATTGTATGTCAGTTTAAACTTCATCAATCTACTGAAACAATATGTAAAAATAAATATTTTTTTTTTGTTTTGTGTTTTTATTTGTTCTCACTGGATAATTTATTATTTAAACAAATTGATGAATGTAGCAAAAAAATTGGCAAAATAAAAAGAAATTTTAATTTAAGTCTGGAAAAGAACCAAAAAAAAGTCTGTTCTTCAGCTGCTTACAAGAAAATAACTCTTAATGAATTTATTGATTAAAAAAATTGTATTCTCAAAATTTTATCTTATTTTTAAAAATTTTTAATTATTCTTAAAAAAAAAATGTTATCGATAAATTTATTTACAACAAAAAAGACGATCAAATTTTTAAGGTGATCAAGTTTACATAAAAAAAAAAAAAACTTTTACATATTCCAAATACATATGGTAGTTTACTAATAATATATTTTGAGTGTTTAATATGACTGATGAAGAAATGAACAAGAAATACCAAAGTTTATATTTCAGGTTAATCAACATACAAATAAAATACTATCAAAATAAGAAGTTACGTAAATTTTTTCCTAACCGACTAGAATAACATGTATAAGATATAATTATACAAATCAAATTATTTAAAAATAAATAACTAAAAACTTAATTTAAATAAATTGAGTAAAAATATGTTGTTGTCCTTAAGAATTAGTAGTCTTGTTAAGAACATTTCAACAACTTTTGTAACTTTTTATATTATAAAACTTAAATAAGTGAAAAACATGTTTAGTAGGAAAAAATTGTATTAACATATTTAATTTCAGAGCATTGTTATTTTTAAAATACTACACGATTTTTATTTTTCTGCCCTGGTAAGGAATCCGTAAGATAAGATATTACAGTATAATAGATAAACGTAAGGGTTAAAATAAAACAGTAGTAGAGAGAGCATTGGAATCCAAGATTCATCTATTCAAAAGCGGTTTAGGCTGATAAAAATTTACATAATTATTTAGCTATAACCAGCTTGACAGATAAAGATAGCCTCATCAATTCCTACGTAACCGGTGGCTGTGGAATGAGGATATCTCTACTGAAATGAAATGAGACGAAATTTATTTATCTAAGTTTAAATAAATTATCACTGAATGCTGTCACGGACTGTTTTATATGTATGCGCTCTTCCAGTTTATTTTTGATTTTTCTTAATTTATTTTTATACTATATATTTTCAAAAACATCTTAAATAATAAAATATATTTAAATCTGCAAAATTTCCTTTTTATACAAACATTTGGATTTTACATAAAATTCAGGGGAAAAATAAGAGGTTAATCAGCTTTCTATTTATTTTTCTATGCTAAATCAAAAACGACCAACCCTCTCTCACAAACTCTCTCTCTCACTCACTCTCTCTTTTCCTGTTTAGCCTCCGAAACCACTGTGAGGTATGTTTTAGAGGGTGAATGAGGATGATATGAATGAATGTAAATGAAGTATAGTCTTGTACAATTTCAAGTCGACCAGTTCTGAGATCTGTGTTTAATTGAAACCTAACCCCCAAAGATAACTGGTATTCACGATCCAGTTAGTATTCAAATCCGTATAAAAGTAACTAAAACGACAGACCTATAAAGATGTATAAAATAAAAAACGATGCACTTGATTTTAACAAAGCATTCAGGATTATTTTATCTACTCTTTAATATAAAATTTAACTTCAAATATTTTCAAAAAACCTCACACCCTCTTTACAATTTTTCTATTTCCATAATTAAAAGTTTTATTTTATAAAATATCTTATTATTACATAAATTAAAGCCCATAAAATTTTTAAGAAATTTTGTGAAATTTTTTTAATATATTTTTTTTTGATTCGGATGTCTTATCTGAACGGTCTTTCAGCCTTTCTTATCTGAACCTCGGCCTTTCATCCGGAGGTCCTGGGTTAGAATACCGGTGAGGTATGGTATTTTCATATTCAAAAAATTTTCATGCCAAGCTTTGAGTTTATATGGTAAACTAATCATCGAAAAAGAAAATGCATATTGAAACACATACATACATACATACATACAAATACATACAACAACTATAATACTAGTAATTTAATATAACTAATGCCATATCCGATTATCTGTTTTATAAACATATAAAATATAACTTGTATTTTTACTTCCTTGTACAAAGTAAAGACAAAATTTCGCTTTTCAGGAAAAAATTTCGGTTTTCAGATTTCATCGGAAATATCAATTTTGACCATCCCTGAATCCATTTTGAGTAGTTTCGGCGTGAACTTTTGTACGTATATATCTCGCATAACTCAAAAACGATTAACTGTAGAATGTTGATACTTTGGGTTTAGGACTGTTGTAACATCTAGTTGTACACCTCCCCTTTTGATTGCAATCGACTGGACCAAAAGTGTCCATAAAAGCCCAATATCCAAAAAAAATTGGATTTTGAACTTCTTTTTAGTTGCAGTAATAAGCCCTTATTGAAAGCTTTTCAACGATGTATCATACGTGGTATTATTTTCATTGTTTCCAGCGTTACAGCCAAATAAAATTTTAATTAATAAAATATTTGGATCTTACAAAGGGAAGGCACATCGGTTCGAATCCGACTTCATTTGCTTTTTTTTTAATTTAAATATATTGGTTTATTAATAATTATTAACCTGTAATTATAAAAAATGTTTTACAATAATTAATAAGTCAATAATAATGTTGATTCTTCTGCCAGTCATTAATGACTCAACATGTGTTAATGTAATATTGGTATATATAATATTATTACAAGTTCAAATATTATAATAAAATTAATTTAAAAGGACTATTTTTTATTTAACTGAACCAGGAAAACAATAGTTTTTTCCCTGTTTAGCTTCCGGGAATCACCGTCAGGTATTACTTCAGAGGATGATATGTATGAGTGTAAATGAAGTATAGTCTTATAGAGCCTCAGGTCGACCATTTCTGGGGAGTGTGGTTAATTGAAACCTAACCACCAAAGAATACTGGTATCCACGATCTAGTATTCAAATCCGTATAAAAGGCAGTTGCCTTTACTAGGATTTTAACGTTAGAACTTTTGACTTCCAAATCAGCTGATTTGCGAAGACACGTTCACCACTAGACCAACCGGTGGGTAAAAACAAAAGATTTAGAATAATTAAACCTAATCAAGGTACTTACCTAGGCGGCAGTTATTCATCATTTTTAGAAAATAAAGAAATATGAAAAAAAAATAAAAAGATTCTTTATTGCAGAAATGAAGGATCGTATCTCACTTTCAAATAAAATAAGTTTAAGCGAAGTACAGCAAACAATGTGTATATGTAATTTAATAGGCGCACAATGAAGTCATGTGGTGTCCACACCATATTTTTTGTATATTTTTAAATAGTTTTACTTTCCCAGCGAATATAGGTAGAATAACTATATTAAAGGGGAATGTATGGTGATCGTGCAAATAGTGGTACCTGGTTTTATACAAATATTTACGTTTTAGGATCCAACTAGTTCATCTAGACCATAAAAACATATGTATGTAGTATATGCTTACGTTTCGCACTGCTTTTGGCCTTATATCTCACAACTGACCAAACCGGTTTTCTTAAAATTTGAATCAAATATTTCTATACACAGGGCAATGATCATATTAATTCTACTTTCCCGTCTCGTCCTGTAACAAAACTGTAGCTTTAGAAAGGAAAGAATTATAATCGGTTCAACGGTCCAATTTGGACATATGCAGTTTTCACCGGATATTTACGTTTTAACACGTAAGAAACCCAAAAAACCGGGTGGAAATTTACCGGATGTTCGTGTGTACGTATGTGTGTTAGGTATTGCACTCCTTATATCTCCTAGAACTACTGGACCGATTTTTACCAAATTTTGTCAAATTACTTCTACATATGAGGTGTTGGTACCATTAAATTTTCAAATTAAAAGGTCAAGGGGGTGAGGCTGCACAGCAATGACACCCTCATTATCTCGAGATTTTGTGCATTTTTTTATAAGATTTCGTGTTATTTTCTATAGGCACATTTGTTAACAATTAAAAAATAATAATTGCAAAAACAAACCTTTTTTTCAAAATCGCACCTACATCCCAAAAAAAATGTTCTAAATTAATAATCAGTAAATAATAATTTTATTCCCCTTTTACCTTTTTCTCTTTCCCCGTTCCACCACCCTTTTACTTTTCCCTTTTTCCCAATTTTACTTTTCCAATTTTCATTTTACCTTCCTTTCCCTTTCCCCTGTTTCCTCTTCCTTCGCCCATTCTCTTCCCTTTTGCCTTTTCCCCCTTTCCTCGTTTATTTTTTCTCATTTCCCCTTTTCATTTCCTTTTCCTTTTTTCATTTTCCCCGTTTTCCCCGTTTTTTCTTTTTTCAATTTCCCTCTTCTTCCATTTTTACCTTTTTCGATTTTTCCCTTTCTCTCTTTTCCCCGTGCGTAAATCGTCCAGTAGTTTTTTTAGTCTATAGCGAACACAAATATCGGAAACAGTGAAATGGAATCGTAAAATATTTAGTATAGCGTGTGTTGCTTTTACGTCCAACAGATAGCTCTATTTTTCAAAAAAGCATGTTTTTACTTGTCACAGGTATGACATCTTAGGTATATAAAATAGTAGGTATATATGCGCTTACAATACGCGCTTATTCGAATGGAAGGTTGCATCAAAATTACAAAGCAATCGGTGAAGAATTTTCGGAGATTTAAAGTTTTGAACAAACGAATATTTACATACAGTTATGTATATGTAATCCGTGCATCACAAAAAAGCCGCATGACTGGAAAGTCCCACAATTCTGCTGTCAGCTTTTTTTTTCAAATTCGTTAAGGAGGTGGGGAATATCGTGAAATTTCGATTCTCTTCAGAGGCATTTTAGAGGAAATTTTATTTTTAAAAAATTTGTTACCTACAATGCATACACAAATATCCAATTTTTATTTTTTAAATCAACCCCTACCTTTAAAATTGAAATCTATTATGTTTTTTGTTCTTTTGCTCTACCTCCCTTCGATTTAAAACTTTTTTTAAATTGCAGACTTCGTATTTATAGAGCTATCAAAAAAGTCTACAAGTTTTTTAAAATTGTAGACCCTGGACCTAAAACGCGGAAAAGTTTTTTGAGAATTATCTTTTTCTTTATCCTTTATTCAAGGAGTTATTCGATTTATAGAAAGCTTTACTTAAGCAAATCTGTTAAGCTTAACCTATATATGAATACTTTTTTTTATAAGTTAAAACTTTACATAATAATTATATTATAGTTATTATTATATAATTTAAAAATAAATATTACATAAATAAAAGCTGTACAAGGTATTGTATGACTTTCCCGGCAACGCCGATCAAGTCATGAAATACTTAGCCAGCTTTTTTATAATCAATTCAATAAAAATGCAATACAAAAGTTCCGCGGCTTATTTGTAACGTAATAAGTTAAAAGTTTTGTGTTAAAACTAAGAATGTTCGTAAATACATACTTCAATCTCAACCAACCTGTGTAGCCTCTCCTCTGCAGAGGCACATAATTTAACTGCTTCTACTAAAAACTGTTTTCTATGCATACAATAAAAGAGATAATATTCAGTCATATTATTTGAATAGTATTATAGAAATAATTGTCGATTATATTTACAGTATTCTAATATCCGTTAAAGATTAGAAAGTTAATAATAAAAATAACCTTGAATAAATAGAAATAAAAAAGTCGTGTTAAACTTACTTTATGTTATTTACCTTTTAAAAAACTAGTCAGTTTTATTATATAGTTAGTTATTACTTAATTTAAATATTACAACTTCCGTTTTATGAAGTTAAAGTAATTCTAAAGGCAAATTAGATTGTGTTAACTAAGTTCACAAAACTGTTACAAAAATAGAGTAGGGAAAAGTATATAAATTTTTTACGTAAACATAACTTACCTTTTGTTTTATATAGAAATAACGGAAATGTAAAAATCATGTACGTTTTCGTTCAAGATAGAATCAGTAGGAGATAGGCATTTTCCGCTCCGTCAAGTATCCCATCTGTAACGTATGTAGATTATTGACGTGACAAACCGTCCGTTTAAAGCGGTTTGAATATTTCTTGTTAAGAAGTATCAAATCTAAAAAAAAGAGAAAAATAAAATTAAAATTTATACTAGATCCCGAAGGATAACAATTAAAAATTACTTTTTAACCCACTTCAAAGAAGGAGGTTATGTATTCAACCGGTATATTTGTTTATGTTTGCTCGCGCGTAACCTTTTTCCTATTAATCCGATTGAAATAGCTTTTGTTGCAATCGACGCAGTTGCTTTTCGCGATGGTACCATGATGTTGATAAAAATTTTCTAGACACAAAAATCGATTTGAAAATTGATTAAAAAAAATCTGATGTAGACACCGCATCACTTCCTTTCCCGCCTATTAAATTACATATACACATTTTTTTTTACAATCAGAGGTTGTATAATAATTATTAATAAATCAATATATTTAAATTTTAAAAAAAATTAAAAAAAAAAGGAAATCCAAGACGGATTCGAACCGATGTGCCCTCCCCTTGTACGATTCAAATATTTCATTAATTAAAATTTTATTTGGCTATAACTCGGGAACCTATGAAAATAAGTACTACTTACAATATATCGTTGAAAAGCACTCAACGAGGACTGATTACCGCATTTAAGTAAAAGTCCAAAATCCAATTTTTTTTTTATTTTGGGCTTTTTGATCACTTTTGATCCAGTCAATTGCAATCAAAAGGAAAAATACATAACTAGATGTTACAATAGTCGTAAATCCAAAATTTCAACATTCTAAGGCCAATCGTTTTTCAGTTATGCGAGATAGATACGCACGTACGTACATACATACGTAAGTACAGACGTCACGCCAGAAGTATTCAAAATGGATTCAGGGATGGTCAAAATGGATATTTCCACTGAAATCTGAAAAGCGAAATTTTTCATGATCACAATACTTCCTTTACTTCGTACAAGGAAGAAAAAAAAACTTTTTTTTGCTAACAGAAAGTAGGTAGGGACATTGTAAAACTTGATATTCTATATGCATGCATCACATTAGATGATGTTATGTGGTCTTCTGTAGGGATAATAAAATCTTCTCTAGCATTAATAAAATCATCAAAAATCGAGATATCTCGTCTTAAACCTTTCAGTTCCAAAATATATTGTATTTTTATAATATACAGCATCGGTAGGGACAGCATCGGTGGGAATCTTATAATTCTATATACCTGTATCACATGCATGGTCTTTTACGGACTTTCGCAAGGTCGGAAGACTAAATTTCTTCATAATACACGTAACACTGTTGATATGTCATTAATAATCAACGTATCTACGCTTTGTGCGAAGTGTAGCACATTACTGAATCCTGTGCAGGGTTTCTCAATCCTTCCATCTGTGCATGTGTTTTTTTTTATTGTGTGGGTTATACAGTATTCTACGCGGATCTAAATTACTCAAAGTTAAACCATCTAAACCTTTGACTCGATTTAAGAGCTATATAAAATTGTCCTTTTACAAATACTTTTTTACCCAAATTTACTACAGCTCTATTTAATGTTGTACGTAGCAATTTGTGCTCCCTTATAGCTCAACTTAAAATTAAAGATAGCATAGGTCTTATTAATCAAATACAGAAAATTATGAAATTTTTTTTTATGTGGAACCGACATCACAATGCGCTAAAAAGTAAGAAATAATTTCGTCCAAAAACTTAAATAATTCCTTAGACACGTCTTTGTATCGGCGCAAAAATACATGTTCATACTTATGTGGTACTTGAATGGTAGTGTATAAAAATACGTAATAACTGAAAAAAAAAGCAGTCGAAACACATAAATATGAATTACACTGTTGTAATATCGGTAGTAAGATTTTAAAGAACAATTTAGATTCGGAGTAACAGTACAAGGTGAAAAGTTAAAGATGCTACGATTTGCTGATGATATAGTAATTCTAGCCGAGAGTAAAAAGGATTTAGAAGAAACAATGAACGGCATGGATGAAGTCCTACGCAAGAACTACCGCATGAAAATAAACAAGAACAAATCGAAAGTAATGAAATGTAATAGAAATAACAAAGATGGACCACTGAATGTGAAAATAGGAGGAGAAAAGATCATGGAAGTAGAAGAATTTTGTTATTTGGAAAGTAGAATTACTAAAGATGGACGAAGCAGGAGCGATATAAAATGCCGAATAGAACAGACGAAACGAGCCTTCAGTCAGAAATATAATTTGTTTACATAAAAAATTCATTTAAACGTCAGGAAAAAATTTTTTTAAGTATATGTTTGGAGCGTCGCTTTATATGGAAGTAAAACTTGGACGATCCGAGTACCTGAGAAGAAAAGATTAGAAGCTTTTGAAATGTGGTGCTATAGGAGAATGTTAAAAATCGGATGGGTGGATAAAGTGACAAATGAAGAGGTGTTACGGAAAATAGATGAAGAAAGAAGTATTTGGAAAAATATAGCTAAAAGAAGAGACAGAATTATATAGGTCACATATTAAGGCATCCTGGAATAGACGCTTTAGTATTGGAGGGACAGGTAGAAGGAAAAAATTGTGTAGGCAGGCAACGTTTGGAATATGTAAAACAAATTGTTAGGGATGCAGGATGTAGGGGGTATACCGAAATGAAACGACTAGCACTAGATAGGAAATCTTGGAGAGCTGCATCAAACCAGTCAAATGACTGAAGACAAAAAAAAATATGGGTACTGGATTTTATGAAGTATATTATATCTACGTAATATATCTACGACGACGAATCAATTATAAACTGTAATTTTTTTATAAATTTATTGATTAATAATATACACCAGAGGTTCCCAAACTTATTTTTCTCATAGACCACTTTCAAAATTTTGCTGGTTCCGGTGGACCCCCTGCAGCTACATTTATACCATATTTCCAGTCGACGGAAAATGTGAAGATTAGATCTAACTATGAAAATTTGCGTTACGGCTGAGTTCCACGAACTAACAGCTTCCGAAAAAAAAGTGAGAATTGATTGGTTAATTTTTGATTGACTGTGCTGTGAGTGGATGTCAAAAAAGTAAAGTTGGCCAATCAAAAAAATATTTATATTAGTGAAGAATCAAACAAGTTCATGCAAGATTGCTAGCACACATACCACAAGTCGTATTTCGTCCCTTTGCACGTCTGGACAAGCGTTGCGGACGGCGGCGGCAGCAGCGGCGCCGCTTTGCAAGTCTCGACACGTTCGTTGTACTGAACATGGAATATGCAAGTTTTTACAAGTAACAGTCGCTGAGCTTCTCAAAACATTATCTGCCTAGATTGATACGCAAAGTCAAGCCAACATTTTAGTTCTTCACTATCGAAACCAGATGAATTTTCGTGGACCACCGCTTACGAATTGTGAATCCCCATTTTTTTGTCACGCCAACGTAGACCCCCGTCGAGTTTCCCGTGGACCCCTGGGGGTCCACCTGGACCACTTTGGGAATCAATGATATACACAATTCATACCTTCATCATTTCTGTATATGTCTTCTGCACGATATATACACTTTTGTCAACAATTTGAAAGCTTGAATATCCCTTATTCATAAAACGTTTGAGGACAAGTCGTCAACAAATTGCGCACGCGCTCCTCGAAGTCTTCATTATTTGGCGAGTAAGAAGTGGCGAAGGAGAGAGAGGCCTCTAACACACTGAACATTATCCCCCCACTCCGCCATCCTGCTCGGAACTGCTTGCTGCGTAGAATAGTAAAATTACCGTTTAAATTTGATTCACCCACATTGCATTCTAGAACAAATTTATATTACATCTAGAAATTATTTTGTAGAAGCAGGCGCCGAATCAAAAAGTGTCTAACTAATTAATTAAATATTTGGACGAAATTATTTCTTACTTTTAACAAAATTTTGATGTCGGTTCCAATTTTTTTTTTTTAAATAGTTATTATTTTATCATGTAATATAAAATACTTTAATAGGGAAGGCACTGTAAAGGATACAAATTTTTACTCAATTTTTTTTATTTTTCACGTTTTAAGGTAGCTTGAGACAAAAAATAAGGAAAAAATCATTTGGAAAAGCGACTCAGGTATATGAGATATTGATTCAGTTACATTTTTATGAAAATCAGATCAGAGGTGAGATAATTTCCCTTTGACCTACCACGAGAAAAGTGAATTTTCGGGGAAACTTCACCGAATATCTTTTTAAATATTGCTTTATTTTTCATTAAATCAAAATAGAAATACAGCTAAGTGAAAAAAAAAGTGGTTAGCTGTAAAAATTAATTTCTGGAAGGGTAGTTTCTGTAATCTCATTGTGACCACATTAGAAATCAAAATGACAGAGAAATAATGAAGATGAGCGATACAATTTTTGATGAAGTTGAACAAAATAGATGGTTAAAATGACATGATTATTTATACTCATATATAGCAGTTATAATCTAAATATACCATAATTTTGATGATAAAAGCATCGTTTGATCAAGAGACAGTCAACTAAAATACAAATTTTTTAAAAATAATTTTGATATTTTTTTTTTCAATTATATTTTTAATAACTCAAACATTTTAATGAAAGATAACATCTGATCAAGATAGTTAAATGGAACCCCTGGTTAATTTACTGGAGGAATAAAACAAAAAAAAAAGTTGATTTACTGAACGTTCTGTTTTTTTTTCACAATTATACTGCAAGTACTACATAAATAATTCATTAATATGTAAAAACCCTATGGTGAATTTAAAATAAAAAATCTATCAAGGGAAAAGCCAGGAAAGTTATGCAGATCTTTGTCAGTTTTCTAAAATTTTTATTTTTCACTTTTTTATGACTAATAATTTGAATAGATTTTTCACCGTTGACAGTTTTGACGAGAAATCTATTACCATAATAAAGGAAAGATTAATTATTTACGCTTAGATCGAAGAGTTATAATGTAATAATAGTAATTGTTCAAAATTAAGAAAATAATTTAATTGTTCATAAAAATACTATTCAAATTTTTTTCAAAATATTTTATTTCTTTCACTTTTACAAAATTAATAATTAATGGAGTAATCCTAATACTAATTATAATTACTTAACTTAATCATACATAATTTAACATTGTTTTATAATACAATTTAATTTTTATTACTTAACTTAACTTAATTATACTTAATTTATATGATTTATAAAAGATGAAAGATTAGGTGTCCACAAGGGTCTTGTTGCCCGTTTTGTGGCACCATCCCTTTTATATTAATCTGTTTAGTTAGAGTAAGGGGGACAAAAAGTAAACAGTTTTATCTTATATAAGAGAATTAGTTTTGGTTCAATTCATGATTTACTCTGGTGGAAACTTATCTTTTCTGCAGTTAAGTATAGAGAAGATCAATCGTCGTCAAATATTTATGTATACTAATAAACCTTACATCTAGTGCTACCCAGTAAGTTATATATGTAAAAAATCTGTTACTATGTTAAAACCAATTGTATAAAGCATTATAATTAATCATATATGTAATCATTTATCATGTAATTACATGAAACATACTTTCAGCGTCATCAATATTAATTAGCCATCGTCTTAATAGCTTTAAGAAAGTGTTTAGGTTCCTACTCGTCTTTATATGATTAGGAAGTATGTTATACAATCTAGGAGCAGTACTTGAAAATAACTTCATATAACTCGTTTTATTTGCTCTAAGGACATATACATTCCTTTTACTTCTAAGTTCGTACTCGGTTATCATACTATCTCTATGACCACGTTTGATAAAGAAAATTTTCATTACTTTATAAATATATAAATAACGTAGCGGTAATATAGACAATTCCCTAAATATTGGCAAAGAATGAACCGTAGTTCTTTTTTTACTTATCATTCTAACGAATCTTTTTTGGATTTTGATTATGGAATTTAAATTTGTAACATAGGTTCCTCCCCAACGGCTGATGTCGTAGTCTGATCGACTACGCACAATAGCAAAATAAACTTTTCTGATGGTTATTTTTGGTAATAGTTTGTTTAAAAAATAAAATATCCTAAGACAGATTAATAGGTTTTGCTTTAATAGCGCAATATGATTCTTCCAGGGTAGACCACTATCTAACACAATGCTCAAGTATTTACAAATATCACGTTGTTCGATCTCACTATAATCTAAACAGTCGGATTTATTTATCAAACATTTTTTATATTTATATTTTATTGTAAGTGGCAATTTTATTTTTCCCCTTAAGCAGAAGTTGATATACAAAGTTTTTTCAACGCTCAAGATCATATAACGATTTGAAAAGCATAACCGCAATGCGTCCAAATCTGATTGCATGTCCCTTGCCACTTCTATCCAGGTGTTGGGGCCATAACACAAGGCAGTATCATCTGCAAACGCATATACATTACCTTTAAGCGGGGCCGAATGTATTTAAACTATAAAGATTTTGTTTACTTCTTGTATTTAAAAACAGTAATAAAGTTTTCTAATAATTTTAGATAAACTAAAAATTAATGTTTTACTTTGTAAAATATTTTACAAATATGATAAAATATTTTTATCATTTTAGAAAAAAACCCATTCTACCCCCGTCGTGCATTACAAATTATTATTTCCCTAACAAGACTTTCTCCTGAGGAGCAGAACGTAATATTTTTAACATTCCCGTGAGCTTTTCTTCCTTATAATAAAAAAATACTGGTAATGAAAGAAACACCAGCTAACTAAATTAGTAAATTATACTATAAAATAAACGTTATATAATTTAAAATGGTTTCGCGTTAACAAACAAAATATCTCCTACTGTTGTATATACATACAAGCGACGAATGAGGTGAAAGTATTCTTGGTATGCCGGTACGTTGCATATTAGACCGCAAGATAAGATCATATAATACTCGTACATGTGGAATTATACAGGCTTAAATTTTGTGGAAGTGATATATGGTGAATACACACCAAGCAATAATGTTACACTAACAGATAATAATAATAATAATTTTTGCATATATTTAATAAAGATATATTATTGTATTTTAATAAATTCCTGGTTCCTTAGAACATCAACATAAGCGTAGTATATGTAACAATACAATTATTCTTTCGTCTTGAAACATATTATTTTAACAATATATCATCTGATTTTTTTACTATTATATTTTGTATTCTTCTATAAGCGTATTAGTCATAGTTAACATTCCATATACTTATAACAACCGTTACATATTACATTAAAATAAAATAATATATAGTAGAGAAAGTGTATAAATAAAAGATCACAAAAGACTGATAAAACTGTGATAATAGGTGTAAAATGAATAATTTATGTAATACCTAATTATCTAATGTAGTGTACTTATTTAATGAAAAAAAAATATATATATATATATATATATAAAGTATAAAAAGACGTATATAAAAAAAGGATATATATATATATATATATATATATATACAGGCTGATTCAGGAGGATAGAGCAATACTTTGATAACTCATTCTAGAGGCTAAAAATATGAAAAAAATCATATAAACATAGGTCCGAAAACGCTTCATTAGCGAGTTATATAGATTGAAAGATTTCGCCCGAGTTTCAGTTCCTCCGAGTAAAATAAGGCTTTCTGAAATTCTGGGAAGGTCAATTAAGGGGCAAATTCAATTGTTTCTTATGGTTTTTGAGCTGGAAAATCGAAAAAAATAGGTCCCAGAACTGTATCTCCCTTAGTTTATAAGATATTTCATGTAAAACGCCAAAAATAGAGTAAAAAAACACATTTTTTTATGTTTGACGTACAATAACGTTGTTAAATTGGCAATAAATCATACATTTTTTAAACATAAATTGTAGACAATTTAATTATAAGAAGATTGATGTAAATAATGTCAACAGAAAACAAATAAAATTTTAAACATGTCGAATCTTATTAACAACAAAACCGATGAAAACTTAGAAGAAAATGTTACAAAAAAAGAAAACAGATGTGTCTAGTAGGTACAATAATTTTAGACCTATGGAAAACAAGTAGGCACTGATTTTTTCATCAAAATTTGTTTAAATACTACTCATTGTTGTCAGTTAATTGTGGTAATGTGTTAAATAACCTTTCACTGATCAATCGTGTCGTGTTTGCAGTATTACGTCGAATTCTTATCGTAAAAACTTTTACGTAATGAATTTATTATATTGCTGGAAAATATCCCCTTAGAAAAACGAATTGATATGTATTACCAACTTGATGGAGCTCCTACTTATTTCACTAATGAAGTAAGGCAACGTCTTGATGAAAAGTTGCTGGTAAATGGATAGGACGTGGAGAGCCGGTTAATTGGCCAACGAGATCCCCAGACCTCAGTCCGTTGGATTATTGTTTGTGGGGATGGTTGAAAAATGAGGTTTACAAGCAAAAAGTAGACACACGTGATGAACTGATTGCTCGCATTCTCAACGCTGCAGTTATAATCACGGAACGCAAAGATACCGTTAGACTGGCAACACAAAATCTAGTACACCGCGTTGAAAAGTGCATTGAACACAACGGTGGCATTTTTGAAAGTTATTAAACCACATGAAATACTACTTGTAAGCAGCATTTTATCATTATTATAAAAAAACAGTAAGTATTCTTTCTTCCTTCCTCCAGTTATAATCTACTATACATAACGAAAAAGTTTTTTCAGTCTGTTAAAAATTAAGCTGTTTTGTTGTTAATAAAAGTCGACATGTTTAAAATTTTATTTGTTTTCTGTTGACATTATTTACATCAATCTTCTTATAATTAAATTCTCTACAATTTATGTTTAAAAAATGTATGATTTATTGCCAATTTAACAACGTTATTGTACGTCAAACGTAAAAAAATGTGTTTTTTTACTCTATTTTTGGCGTTTTACATGAAATATCTTATAAACTAAGAGAGATACAGTTCTGGGACCTATTTTTTTCGATTTCCCAGCTCAAAACCCGTAAGAAACAATTGAATTTGCCTCTTAATTGATCTTCCCAAAATTTCAGAAAGCCTTAATTTACCCGGAGGAACTGAAGCTCGGGCGAAATCTTTCACTCTGTATAACTCGCTAAAGCAGCGTTTTCGGACCTATGTTTATATGAACTTTCTTATTTTTAGCCTCTAGAATGAGTTGTCAAAGTATTGCCCTATCCTCCTGAATCACGCTCTATATAATAAAAAATAATTAGCAGTAAAACTAGCCGTCTCATGAAAAAATAAAACTGGTTCTAAAAAATTGTTGTTTACAATTTCTTTCATTACAATACGCAGAAGAGTTTACAGAATGAAACCGCCTAGTCAAAAGAACAAATCGCTTTTCATATATTCCTTGTTTTTTTCATAATTTTTCCTTTTTTGGCAGTTTATGCAATGCAGGTGTTTACATAAATCATTTATACACGTTAAAATTATATTTAAATTTTTTTTTGTTAATCTGTTTGAACTGGGAAATATTTTTGAAAAGTTTTGCTTTGATACACGGACAATTTGAATTTTTAAAAGATCAAAACATCGTAATCTTTACAATGCAACATAATTGAAAAAGGTTTTAATAAGGAAGTTCTGAAAAAAAGCCTTGATTTTAAAAAAAAGTTAGAAATATTTTTATTGAAGTAGCGCTGAAGAGAAGTTTCTGATAATTAGAAAATTATATGGTTAAAAACACAACATAGATATGAAAAGAAGGAATTTTTACTTTTTTGTACGAAGTAAAGGAAGTATTATGATCAGAAAAAATTTCGGTTTTCAGATTTCAACGGAAATCTATTTTGATCATTCATGAATCCATTTTGACTATTTTCGGCGTGAAGTCTGTACATACGTAATGTATCTCCCTCGCACAACTGAAAAACGATTAGCCGTAGAATGTTAAAATTTTTGATTTAGGACTGTAGTAACATGTAGTTGTGCACCTCCCCTTTTGATTGCAATCTACTTGACTACAAATGTCCATAAAAACCCAAAATCCAAAAAAAATGGATTTTTGACTTTTTCTTAACTGCAGTATAAGCTCTCATTAAGAGTTTTTCAACGATATATATTAGTGGTACTTATTTTCATTGGTTTCAGCTTTACAGCCAAATAAAATTTTAATTAATGAAATATTTGGATCTTACAAGGCGAAGGCATTGGTTCAAATTCGATTTCATTTTCAACTTTTTTTTAATTTAAATATATTGATTTATTAACAATTATTAACCTCTGATTGTAAAGAAAAATTTACAATAAATAATAATTCAATAATAGTAATAAAAATACCAGAGTTATTAGTGAAATAAAATTTTATGTACTTTTAAAAATGTCTATTTGTAACTTAATAGGCGTACAAGGAAGTCATGTAGTGTCCACATCAGATATGGTGAAACATAATTTAGTAATCTTCACCCGTTTCGTTTTTGTTTTTATGATGGTTACATCAAAATAATTTTTAAAAAACATAGTATTAGACACGTAGGCAATAAAGGGATTTTTACTCTAACCTAATATTTCCGGTAAGACTGATGAATTAAAAATTGTATAAATATTTGATGTTAATAAAAATTAATATTTTAGCAATTTGTAACCGTTCATTTTTGTTAAAGAATTGGTGCATCATATCTCACTTTCAAATGAAATAAGTTTAAATGAAGTGCAAGAAAAAATTTTTATATGTAATTTAATAGGCGTACATGTAATTTAATAGGCGTTTAATAGGCGTAATTTAATAGGCGTGTATTTATTAGGCGTAATTTAATAGGAAATCATGCGGTATCCACATCAGATTTTTTTGTTTTGAAATAATTTTTTTAAATTACTTTGAAATTTTGTAATTCTTACATGCAGCTATCAAGAGATGTTTATAATTTTTTTTAAATTATAGATCCTGCACCTAAAATTCCGAAGGTTTTTTGAAACATTTATTTTT
Source organism: Lycorma delicatula (assembly GCF_047948215.1). NCBI lineage: Eukaryota > Metazoa > Arthropoda > Insecta > Hemiptera > Fulgoridae > Lycorma > Lycorma delicatula. Next base: position 30,245,164 of record NC_134464.1, on the reverse strand, counting down.
TTTATTTTAGCCTTAATTGAAGGGGTATAAAATTTACAAAAAAAAAACTTTAGCTAAGCATTTTTGTTAAACTTAACTTGTATATGAGAATTCTTTGAAAAATCGTAAAATCTGTCCCCAACTCTAAAATATATATATGTATACATACATATATTGTTTTTTGTTGTTTGGCTCTAGCTCTTTTAATTTTTATTAGTAATAGCCGATATATCATGAAATACTTTGCTACCATTTTATTTTAAATTAAATTGTATTATAGAGTTCAATTCCGCGTACGGATTTTGGGTTTACATTTTACCCTAAGCACGTAGTAAAGTTTTTCTTCTTCTTGATAAAATTGTAATGTTTAAATTATATTTCTAGTTCATATTCGGAGTCTTGTAATTTGGTTTTATTAAAAAGAAAATAAAGGATTCAATACATAAATTAAACGACATCCAGAGTTTATTAGGTCCTAAACACCTTCTTTTCATTCTTTTTTCCTGTTTAGCCTTCTGAACTACCATAAGGTATTAATTATTTCAGAGGATGAATGTGGATGATATGAATGAATATAAATGAAGTACAGTCTCAAGTTGAGGTCCTAAACACTTGGGAAGAAAATTTTTTAAAATATCACTTTCAAATTATGAACTTGCAGGTAGGTCATTCTGCAACAGAAAATTCATTTCTTAAACACTTTTTTAATTTTTATTTTTATTTTTTATTAAAAATTTTAATTTATTAGCATTTCATTTTTTTTTTTTTTTTATTGATGATTTCGGGTTCGAGTCTCGGTTAGGTATGGCTTATTTTTCACACGCTACAAAATTCATTATCATCCATTACGGTTAACTATTATTGGGTATCAACCTGTCAAATATTTAATTAAATAATTTAATATAAATTTTAAAAAATACGTTTTCAAAACAAGTTCAATATGCTATTAATATTTTACAATTTACGATCGAAAATAAATTAATTGGTATTTATAATAAATATGAAAATTAATAATTTTATTATAAAAGTTATTCCGTTGCATAAAGGAAGACGAAACCGTAACAGAAATCCATAAAATTGTGGTTAAATTTCAGTTAAGTTACAAAGAGAAGTGAATTAGTTATTCAATTAACCACGCTATCTGCACACCACATTATATCCGACAAAGTTATTGTTTTAACGGAAATCGATAAACCGAACAATCCAAATTTTAGTTTGGCAATGGTGGGAATGAATTATTATTATTGTCAATATTATTTCTAAACATAACCTTTCAATTCCACTTATAAAAATGTTTTATTACAAAGGAATTTCTCTAATTATAATATCGAATTTTGCTTAATATATTATTAGTTTTGACAAACGAATATAAACACAGAGTAAAGGTTAATTAAAAAGAAAAATTTTAAAGTAATATTGCGAGAATTTCTTTATTTTTTAGGTCAATTATTTAAATTTTCCCGGTTCGAATTCCGGTCAGGTTTTTTTCACACGCTACAAATTTCATTTCCATATCCCACGCACAAGCTCCAAGCGCATACATGGACATAGTGATATCATGAAGCAAAAAAGAAAAAAAATATCAAGTTGTAGATATTTAAAACATACCATCAACAGTAATTTTATTTTGAACAATTTAAAAACAGTTTTATATTATTTCAAAAATTTTAGAATGAAAATTTGTCCGTAATGATTTTTCCCACAAAACACTCAATAATAAGATCGTTGAGAAAGTTCTCGGTTTGATAAAGAGACGGCGCAAGTAAAATCAAACGACTAAGATATCTGTGAAGTATGATGCTTTAGATATCGTGCTGCAAAGTTTCAGATGCGTGCTATTTTTAACGATAGAATAAAGCAAACAAACTTTGATATATTCTGAAAAATGGACAAAATTGTAAAATAAATATTCCAGATGTTACAAAGTTTTACTTTGTTTTAATTTTATGCGTCCAGACACAAGTTGGCCTACCTTTTCTACTGCACGCATTGCTCATCCTCTTATTTATTTGCTATTAATTAGAAATTAACAAATTAGAAAAAATTATAGCCACACTCTATTTACATCAGGATAAAACTAAAAGTAAATAAGATATAAATAGTTTCTCCTTTGTGAAAATCGATCGTAGTTTATGCAGCCTTTTTTATGAATCAAACAACTTTTACTACATTCTGAATAATAATAATAAGCCGTAATTAGTCTACATACGACTAGATATATATTCTATAATTAATTTTATCCTTTAACAAAAAAAAAATTGTAATTTAGATAAACATTTTTTTATTAAAAAATATTTTAATAAATATTCTTTTCCTATCCACTTATTCTATTTTTTGAACGTTTGCGTAAAATTACAGAAGATTAAATGTTACACCTCGATTTTGTTATATAAAATAATTACCCCAGGTTCATTAGATCATCTAACATCATCAGTGTTCTCACGAAAAAGTTAATTTACTTGAAAAAAAAATGTATATATAATACATTCTAATTTTTGGTTGTGTAATTTAATAACCCATTAGTTGTCTTAACATAAAATAACTAAAATTAAAATTAAATTATATTTTATATTTAAAAAAAAGGAACGTTATTATACTACAATCCTAAATTATATTAACAGGTATTTCTTATGAATATACAGTCCTACTAGATCATACACAAGTAACCTCATTTAAGAATCACGCATCTTATCATATCAAAATTCATAACAAATTTAGCTTCCTCTTTATAAATTTATAAAGGTTTTTTTTTTTTTAAATTAAATCATGTTCTGCGTGTACTGGATAAAACATTATTTGAGCAAATAACAATCTATATTCAAACTACCACTATTTGTATGGAGTTAGCAATTTTTTATTATACCGCTTTGAAAAAGACCTGGAATAAATTACAATACAGTAATTAGTATTTTCAAATATTAAAAATTAATAGTTCTAATACATGATATAGTGTCTTTGATTGAACACTAACGATAATAAGTAGCTTAATTAATCTCTAATTGTACTTTTAATTACAATCTAGATCCTTCATAGATCATCTGTGATAACAGTCGATATAAGTAACGATGCCATTCAAGAAGTATCAAACATTTCTTGAAAAATTAACAACTTTTTACCTGTTTTTTTTAAAACCTTAACGGGTTGACTGCCATAGTAATAACCACTGTCAGAACCGCTATACTGAGAAAGTTAAAAATGTCAGACATTGCTAAAACGTTTTTATTATATTTTTATATACTTGAAACTAATAATTTTATAACTGAAATAATAAAAAAAACTGTTGATAAAAGTTTTGATTTTTGTGCATGGATTTTAAAATTTACAAAAAAAGTGTTTAGATATCAATTTATGTCTCATAGTAACTGAGGGTAATGAAACACACTGATATCTCTTTGTTAAATATATATTCATATTTTTAATAAAAAGTAATAGCATGGTAATAAGAATTACCAAATTACATTTATGTTTACAGTTATTTACGTTTACATTTATGTATTTCCTTCTAATAAACCACTGTTTTTTAAGAAGATTTTGAACTTCTATAGTAAAATATACTTTTTATACGAGTATTATGAACATAACCATAAGTAACACAACTACAAAGAAATAAACACAAATATTTCTCTATTTTCTCTGTTGCCAACCTAACTTTACAAGTTGTAAAAAGTAAATATTAAAAAATAAAGAGGAAGCACTTGTAATTAATTGGATTCTAGAAAATGCAAAAAAAAATTACTTTGCTTAATTACTTCAATAAAAAAAAACCTACTTCTGCAGTAAATACATCACCAGAAACTACGATTTTTTTTTTGTCTTTAAAACAAAAATAGTATAATTAGAAAATAAATAAAGAAGAAAACTGCCATTTAACAATAACACTACACTGAGACATAAACTGATATCTCACAGCAATATTAGATTGCAAAACTGAGACATCAAATGATGTCTCATAATAATAATAATAGATAACTAAGTGAGACATCATTGGATGTCACATGGCAGTCAACCTGTTAAATTCTTTCACTTTTAACATTTTTTTCAATCTTTTTGTAGAAATTTTTTTCCTCAAAGTTCTCATAAAACAGACAAGCCTCAAAATCGGTTTGATTCTAAACAAAATATTATAATTAGTTTTTATATAAAATTAAAATACCATTCACAAACCGTACTAAGGTAAAAGTCTAGGGTTCTGTGCTTGTGTTGAAGGAAGGTTTAATAGGTCGAATTTTACCCCTACACATTTTAACCATTAGGTTCATTATGCATCTTCCAAACAGTCCAAAGGTGAAAAGACCCATCCTACATCCACGTAACCCAAAATTAGGAAAAAGGGGTTGAGGGCAAGAAAAAAAGACGGGTAATGAGAAAGGATAGCCAAACATAATGACAAAGGAGTAGTAGCACTAAATATAACAACCACACATAGATTATAAAACTCAAGGCTTCCTCCAAGCAGCGAGCGCTCATCTTGCTCATATCCGTTCGAGAGAAACACATATAATAAAGCACTACGTTACTAATCAATGGTTTTGTAAAATAAAAATGGTATTTCTTCCAGACATTAAATGAGTCATATTAGGAAAAATGCAGCATTCCTAAAGAAACTATCTCTTTCATCCTTAAATTGAGTGGTATTTAGAATTGTTTAACTGAATAATAAGACCCCCACTATAGATGAAACGTTTTTGACTAGTAATCTTTCTTCTAAAGTAAAAAAATCTGATGTGGACAACATATGACTCCCTTGAATGCCTATTAAATTAAATTTACCATTTTTTTTAAAATGAAAAGTACATAAATTTTATTGCAGTAAAAAGTCTGATATTTTTTCATTTTTTTTTATTATTGAATTATTATTCATCTAAAAAAAAAAAGATAAGGTAGAAAATGTAGAAGAAGAATGGGAGAATGTTAAAAAGGAAATTCTTAAATCAGCAGAAGCAAACTTAGGCGGAATAAAGAGAACTGGTAGAAAACCTTGGGTTTCAGACAATATATTGCAGCTGATGGATGAATGTAGAAAATATAAGAATGCTAGTGATGAAGAAAGTACAAGGAACTATCGGCAATTAAGAAATGCTATAAACAGGAAGTGCAAACTGGTGAAAGAAGAGTGGATTAAAGAAAAGTGTTCAGAAGTGGAAAGAGAAATGAACATTGGTAAAATAGACTGAGCATACAGGAAAGTTAAGGAAAATTTTGGGGTACATAAATTAAAATCTAATAATGTGTTAAACAAAGATGGTACACCAATATATAATACGAAAGGTAAAGTCGATAGATGGGTGGAATATATTGAAGAGTTATACGGAGGAAATGAATTAGAAAATGGTGTTATAGAGGAAGAAGAGGAAGTTGAGGAGGATGAAATGGGAGAAACAATACTGAGATCTGAATTTAAGAGAGCATTAAAAGATTTAAATGGCAGAAAGGCTCCTGGAATAGACGGAATACCTGTAGAATTACTGTGCAGTGCAGGTGAGGAAGAGATTGATAGATTGTACAAACTGGTGTGTAATATGTATGAAAATGGGGAATTTCCATCAGACTTCAAAAAAAGTGTTATAGTTATGATACCAAAGAAAGCAGGGACAGATAAATCTGAAGAATACAGAACAATTAGTTTAACTAGTCATGCATCAAAAATCTTAACTAGAATTTTATACAGAAGAATTGAGAGGAGAGTGGAAGAAGTGTTAGGAGAAGACCAATTTGGTTTCAGGAAAAGTATAGGGACAAGGGAAGCAATTTTAGGCCTCAGATTAATAGTAGAAGGAAGATTGAAGAAAAACAAACCGACATACTTGGCGTTTATAGACCTAGAAAAGGCTTTCGATAACGTAGATTGGAATAAAATGTTCAGCATTTTAAAAAAATTAGGGTTCAAATACAGAGATAGAAGAACAATTGCTAACATGTACAGGAACCAAACAGCAACAATAACAATTGAAGAACATAAGAAAGAAGCCCTAATAAGAAAGGGAGTCCGAAAAGGATGTTCCCTATCTCCGTTACTTTTTAATCTTTACATGGAACTAGCAGTTAATGATGTTAAAGAACAATTTAGATTCGGAGTAACAGTACAAGGTGAAAAGATAAAGATGCTACGATTTGCTGATGATATAGTAATTCTAGCCGAGAGTAAAAAGGATTTAGAAGAAACAATGAACGGCATAGATGAAGTCTTACGCAAGAACTATCGCATGAAAATAAACAAGAACAAAACAAAAGTAATGAAATGTAGTAGAAATAACAAAGATGGACCGCTGAATGTGAAAATAGGAGGAGAAAAGATTATGGAGGTAGAAGAATTTTGTTATTTGGGAAGTAAAATTACTAAAGATGGACGAAGCAGGAGCGATATAAAATGCCGAATAGCACAAGCTAAACGAGCCTTCAGTAAGAAATATAATTTGTTTACATCAAAAATTAATTTAAATGTCAGGAAAAGATTTTTGAAAGTGTATGTTTGGAGTGTCGCTTTATATGGAAGTGAAACTTGGACAATCGGAGTATCTGAGAAGAAAAGATTAGAAGCTTTTGAAATGTGGTGCTATAGGAGAATGTTAAAAATCAGATGGGTGGATAAAGTGACAAATGAAGAGGTATTGCGGCAAATAGATGAAGAAAGAAGCATTTGGAAAAATATAGTTAAAAGAAGAGACAGACTTATAGGCCACATACTAAGGCATCCTGGAATAGTCGCTTTAATATTGGAAGGACAGGTAGAAGGGAAAAATTGTGTAGGCAGGCCACGTTTGGAGTATGTAAAACAAATTGTTGGGGATATAGGATGTAGAGGGTATACTGAAATGAAACGACTAGCACTAGATAGGGAATCTTGGAGAGCTGCATCAAACCAGTCAAATGACTAAAGACAAAAAAAAAAAATATTCATCTAAAAATTTATTTTTACAATGAGATGGTAATAATTATTAATAAATCAATATATTTTTTTATTTCATTTGGCTATTACTGTGGAACCAGTGAAAATAAGTACTACTTATGATATATCGTTGAAGAGCTCTCAATGAGTGCTTATTAGTGCAGTTAAGAAAAATACCAAAATCCAAATTTTTTGATATTTTGGGCTTTTTTGGATACTTTTGGTTCAGTCGATTACAACCAAAAGGGAAGGTGTACAAATAGATGTTACAAAAGTCCTAAATCCAAAATTTTAACATCCTACGAATAAAATTTTTGAGTTATACGAGATAGATACGTACGTACATATATCCATACATACGTCACGCCAAAACTAGATAAAGTGGATTCAGGGATGGTCAAAATGGATATTTCCGTTGAAATCTGAAAACCGAAATATTTCGCGATCACAATAATTTCTTTACTTCGTACAAGGTAGTAAAAATGGACAATAATCTTGTTAACAAAATTACCATTTTGTTTCAGTTTCAGTTACGCTAGTGAATACTAGTATTTCCTGTCACGGCTTCGCCCGCGCTATGTGTGTAAAAACCTTCAAAGATTAGAAATACTTTTTTGGTAATTATCTTTACATTAAAGATATGTTCCCAAAATTAAATTTTTATTGAAGTTGTTCAAGAATTACTTTGCTCTCAGTGCAGTAAAGATCAAAAGAATCATCATCCATTTTCGATATTGACATAAACAACGATCGATATAGATAAGGATATAATAATTATAAAAGGAAATAATAAAATTTCCGATCTCTGTGCCGAAGTGGTGGAGTGGTAGCGTCTCAGTCTATCATCCCGAAGGTCCCGGATTCGAATCCCGGTCAAGCATGGCATTTTTTATACTCAAAACAATTAAATTTCCATATTCCCACGTACAATTTTCAAAAGCCTTCGAAGTGAATTAGTAAATTTAAAAAATCTATCCAAAAAAGTCATTTTCAAATACCAAGTGACTGAAAAAGAACTTCACAAATTTAAAAGCTTATGAAAATTTATTGAGATAATTTACAGATTCGGTTGAGGTCTTATTTCATAGCAAAACACATCAAGTTTTGATTTACGTAGTTCATTAGCATCAAATTTGGTCACCAGAGTTTTTAAAAATGGATACATTTACTGGCGCGGAATATGCTCGCTATGTATTTTTATTACACGATTTGCAGTCAGAAACTTCAATTCAACGTAATTTTCGTAGATAGTAAGATAGGGGTCTCTTAGTATGCATACAATTTACTCTTGGCACCAAACCTTCGTTGAGATAGGTTGTTCTTCTTCCAGACAGAATGGCCCGTTCTTTTTCCAGGAGGCAACCGTAAATGTATCTTTTACCTGGACATGCTTCAAAATTCTCTAATTCCTCAATTAGATGACGATAATCGAGATGGATTCCGTAACTATCAACAACACGGGGCATCACCACAATACCACCTGGAAGTCCGAGATTTACTTGATACATGATTCTAGGACCGTGGATCGGTCGTGAAGGTCAAATTGCATTGCCACCTCGCTCCCCAGATTTGATCCCGCAAGATTTTTTCTTGTGAGGTTTCATAAAAAAAAAATCGGTTTATGTACCATCTTTGCTTGCTCATCTTGTTGAGCTATGACTTCGAATAAATCCCCGAGTTGCTGGCTAGTGTCTGGAATAAAATCGAATTCAGGTGGGATTTATGTCGCATTACAAATGGAAGCCACATCGAACCAAAGTGAATGTTGGGTATCAAACTTGATGTGATTTTCTATGAAATGAACTTTAACCGAATCTGTAAGTTATCTCAATAAAGTTTTATATGTTTTTAAAGTTGTGAAGTCCTTTTTGAATGACTCGTCCAATATAAATCAAAATGCTTGATCCTAAAATTAAACGATGAAAAAAAACGTCAAGGATATTTTACAACTATGAATAGGTTTGTAGAAATCAGTTAGCTAGAACTTGTGATGAATGAAAGGTTATGTCGGGGTATTACTACAGAGGGAGAATAACGAGAACCAGAGAATCTTCTCTCCCATCTTCAACTTTACCACTTTTATCTCTAAGCGTAACTCTACACGTCACCATCAGTTAACAGTAATTAGCGTCAATCACATTCTCTTTAACAACTCAGTACTGTAAGATGACTTCGACGAACTGTACATGAAGAAAATTAATGTAAGATATATTGAATTAATAAATGGCTAATATATGTCAGTACAGTAATGATTTCATTTTATTCTCTGTTAACATAATTACGAAACTAATCTATATTAATGAAGCTTCATATTAAATGGAGTGATTTTTACTTTAAAATCTTTATGATTAAAAAAGGAAAGAGAGAATATAACTATTGAAATAAGTAGAAAAACCATAAGCAGTTTAATGGTCTAATATTGGAAAACAGTTTGGGTCGAGAGCTGGATGAAACCGCAAAATGGTGAAAGTTTGAACACTTGAAAAAGTTATTAAACAGAGTTACTATTATATGAGATATTGAACTAAACTAAATCAATAACTCACGGATACGTAAAGTTATACTTAATTAAATGCACTGTTTTATAATATTATACTAAGACCGAACACTAAAATATATTATAACAGTTTATTTAAAAAGAATAATATGTAAATTTTAATGCGCTATCTGTACTTTCATATCATTATTATTAGTTATTTTTATAAATTAATTAATAACCATTTTAATTAAATCAACTTATTTATAATACAGTATACTACGTATTATCAGAGCGGAAAATAGATCTATATCTGATAATTAAATACCGTAAGATAATACTATTGCAAAAATATGTATACCTAAATAACATACTCGTATTGTGTTAATTTTTATATTTAAAACTAAATACTTTAAGTTTTTCGCTGTTTAGCCTCCGGGAATTAACCTTCAGAGAATAAATGAGGATGATATGTATGAGTGTAAATGAAGAATTTTTGTATAGTCTCAGTTCGACCATTCCTGAGCTGTGTGGTTAATTGAAACCCAACCACCAAAGAACCTTACCACCAACGCTATATCATTTAGATACCCACAATCTAGTATTCAAATCCGTATAAAAGTAACTGTCTTTATTAGGACTTGAACGCTGGAACTCTTGACTTCCAAATCAGCTAATTTGGGAAGACACGTTCACCTCTAGACCAACCCGGTGGGTTTTTAAGTATCTATATTTATGGAGCTTTACTATTTACCGACCATTATGAAAATAAAAACGGTAAAAATACCATTATTCATTTCGTTTTAATTTCCCGGCAAATACCGGGTAGAGTAGCTAAAGAGAAAGTTTGGTTATCATATAAAAAATGGTGTACCGGGTTTTTTTGCAAATATTTACATTTTAGAAACCAATTAGTTGATCTAGACAAAAAAAAAATCTGTATTTCATATTTCTGTCGTTCTGCTTTTGGCCTTATATCTTAGTTTTGACCAAACCGATTACCTTCAAATTTGGCTAAAATATTTTTAAATATGGGGCTCTGATCATATTCATTTTTTTCAAAATTCGTTAAGGCAGTGGATGGATATCACAAAAAAAAAACAATTTCGATTTTCTTCAGAGGCAATTTAGAGAAAACTTTACTAAAGCAAATTTATTACCTACAACGCCAAATATATAAATAATTCAAAACAAACATTTTTCAAAAAAATCAACCCGCATCTCTTAAAATTGAAATATGTCTTTTTTGTTCTTTGCTCTATTTTTCTTTGGTTTAAATATTTTTTGAAAACCTATTTGAAAATTTATACTTCATATAAAAAATTATCAAAAAATGTTAAATTTTCTTTAAAATTATAAACATTATTTATCCCGGATCTAAAATGCAGAAAAGTGTTTTGAAGATTTTCTTCTTCTTATTTTTGCCTTTATTGGAGGCGATGTAAGATTTAGAAGAAACTTTACTTAAGAAAATTTGTTAAACTTAACCTATCGTGAATATTTTAACAATTTTTTTACAATTTATTCTTCACCTCTAAAAAATATTAATTCTGTTTTTTTTTTTGCTATAATTCTTTAATTTTTATTACTAATAGCCGGTAAAATGATGCAATAATTTGCCAGCTTTTGTTTATCAGAGTTTTTCATTCACCTACAATTTACTCCTTTATAGAAACGGAGAAAGATATTTTTCCGTAAAATGCAATGAAGGAAGGAAGGAAGTGTAAATAAAATATTTGAAGTGTTTTATAGTTAGGTGTATACCCAAATTTTGATTTTGGATATAACGTTTTTGAATTTTTACTTCTGATATACCAACAACGATTCAAATACTTAATCTTTATAAACTAAATTACTACTAGATGTGAAGAGATTTCAAAATTGTTCTAAATAAAGTGTAGTTTTATATTATTTTAGATAATTAATATTTTTATGGTGTTGTAACATCTAGTTGTGCATCTCCCATTTTCATTTCAATCGACTGAACCAAAAGTGTCCAAAAAAGCTCAAAATCCCAAACAATTTGGATTTTGGACTTTTTCTTAACTGCAGTATTAAGCCCTCATTGAGAGCTTTTCAACAATATATTTATCCAGTCAAAAGTTATTAAGCTTCAAATACGCCGACAGACGTACATATATACGAACATTACCCCTCACTTATTTTTTTGTTCTTTGTGGTTCCTTAGTCCGAGAAATGGAAAAACAACCCATTCTCATTTTCTTATTGATTGCCGTACTTTCCTTCTTACAGGAATTGCTCTAGAGCTCAGATGCCAGGGAAGTAAAAATCCAAAAGCGTTACAACATTGGAAAAAATAAGGTTGCGTATATGCCTCTCTGATTACTCCATATAATAAACGATTAGCAGAATATCTGTTGAGTAATAAGAGAAATTAAAATGAAAAATATTGATACACAACAAGTAATATATAATTCAACTTTGTATTAAAAAATTCAAATATATATTTCGAAATATTACGATAGCGAACAATAATTGTATATTACAGTGTTCGTAACTAATGAAGTAAATAATTTCAACGTTAGAAGTGGGTAAAAATTCTATGTAATTCTGTTATCTAAAATTATTTCAAAGTATTAATACTTAGATACTTAGTATGTTGATCAATTATTAGAATATTTAGATTCAAAGTCCAAGTGATATTAGATTGAGGAAGGAGAAAAAAATGAAAAATTTAAATACTTTATCTTAAATAAATTTAAAGTGACCCAAGTAGAGTAATACCAGAGATTCAAAACATTAAAATATTTTACTTAAAATTAAAATAAAAACAATATAATAGCACATAGTCTACTTACACTCACCCGAAGCTGATAGGGTGATTAGTTGACATCAATTATATAATTTAAAAAAAGGATCAGTTATTCAAGTTACGATTTGATTCTGAAAAACTCTTTCCCGATATGATTTTAGTATTTGTATTAAATTAACTGCACTGTTTCAAGTATGATTGATCTAAACTAAACAAAAACTGTAGTGTGTTTCAGGTTTAAATTTTTTGTATGGTAATGTAATTTTATAGTTAAATAAATTCATAAAAAACATTATAAATCTTGTTCGAAAACGAAAACACATTTTAATTTATTTCCAGTTAATATATAACAAATTGCATTCAATAAAATTTTATTCAAATCACACGCTAAATTTTAAATTTTTAATAAACATCTTTGCCTTTATCTAGCAATTTTAGGATGCTAATCTCTATAAGGTTGAGTATTTTTTATATACTAAAAAATGAATTTATCATTAAAAAAAAAAGGATCACTGACGCTGCGCATCAATATGAATAAATAAATAAATTGATTCGGCTACAATTCCTGTCGGATAACGCAGACATGAACATAAGAGGATTCAAGGAAATCTTATAAATGAATTGTTTCTACAAGTAAAACTTTATAGAAATATTGTGTAACAACTGATCGTGGTAGGGGAACAATCAGGAAAATTTTTTTAGTGCTTTTGTGTTTCTATGAGTATCAATAAAAAGTCGTAAATAAGTATATAAATTTTATAAATATAAATAACTGTTACATAAACAACTGCATAATAAACCTGGCTTGCTCGCTTTCTATATATAACATCTTTAAAAGTCAGCCAGTTCAAGAAAGTGTAAAAAAACTGCTCCTATCGTAAAACCTACTGAATTTTTCATACTGAAAAAAAAAACGCGCAGCTGCTTGCTACGAACACATCTTAGAAAAAAAAATCTAATTTGATCAGCTCACATGGCTTTCTCCATAAAACTATGAAATAAAAGAATGTTAAATAACCAGATTTTATTTCTTACTCTTTCTATAAGTAAACATATTTTATAAATTGTATTTAAATCTTTATACGACTGGAAATTTGGTACTACATTTGATAAACTGGAAGCACATAGTATAACGGGTGGTCATTTAGACTGAGACATATCTAATCTCAAAAACTACACAATTTAGGAAAGAATATTTCCTATTAACATTTTTCCATTTCAAGGAGGAAATACGTTCACAACCTATGCTGACCTTGATAAGGACAAATAAAGGTTATTTAAAGGTCAACTTAATTTTTTTTAAATAGGAACCAATATTTTTTATTGCAAAATCGAATTCTTTGCAAAAAAATTAAAATTTCATTTCAAATTTTTTTTTCTAAAAATGATTTTTTAGTTATCCATCTTTAAAAATGCCGTAGACCATAAACTGGTGATTCTAGTTTAATTAGGTCTAACCCAGCTGTCGAGTTATTATTAAATTTTTAATTAAAAAAATTAAATTTAAATAAAAAACAATCAATTAAAGGATTAACTTAAATAAAATCCATTTACGTTTTAATGCATTTTTTTAATCAAATAGTACATACCATTATGGTACACAGCCTACATGTGTTGCACGCTTTGGTCAGTTAAGTTATGTCGACTCTATGAAAATATTTGGTTTAATGAATTACTGATACTTTAATTTTTTTTTAATGTTCTATTTAAAATAATTACAAAAACTTATTCTATATAAATTACAGCAATAAATGTTCGAAGTGGTGTCCTTCTACTTCTATGCATTTTTCGATACGTTTTAAAAACGATTCATAAACATTTAATAGAATTTTTCACACGATATCTCTACAGACTTTTACGCTCTTTCATGTTTTCAGAGGTAACTGGTACTTTTAGGAAACCTTTTCTTTAAGGTAACCCAATAAAAATAAAGTCCACTGGAGTAATGACGGGGAAAGGAGCATACCAATGAATTGGACCAGCTCGACCAATCCAAAGTTCGTATGGTGTTTAGTTCAAAATGAAACGTTTCCTGGTGTTTACATGCTTAACTTCTTTTTCTTTTTCTTCAATATTGTTAACATCATTATTTTTAGGATTGACTGATAGATGTGTCTCAATTTAATCCACCGGGTGTTGGTCTAGTGGTGAACGCGTCTTCCCAAATCAGCTGATTTGGAAGTCGAGAGTTCCCGCGTTCAAGTCCTAGTAAAGGCAGTTACTATTATACGGATTTGAATACTAGATCGTAGATACCGGTGTTCTTTGGTGGTAGGGTTTCAATTAACCACACATCTCAGGAATGGTCGAACGGAGACTGTACAAGACTACACTTCATTTATACTCACACATATCATCCTCTGAAGTATTATCTGAAAGGTAATTCCCGGAGGCTAAACAATAAAAAGAAAGAAGAAAACATTTACGTAGGCGAATCTTCGTGATATTCTTTCGTAGCACAGTGAACAGTGAGCGCTACATACAGATGGTCCAATGATTTGTTAACACTATGCCTGCAAGCCGGTGATTTCAGTAGGACAATGATGCGACTCATAGAACCAGCAACACTATGATTTTCTTTGATCAGTGTTTTAATGGACAAGTGATTTCAAAGGGGTTGTGGGCCCCTCGGTCTCCTGATTTATCCTCTTCTGGCGTTTTATTGTGAAGATACTTTAAGGATGTTACTTACAACACTCATCCTCACACCATTCCCGAATTGCAGAGTGAAATTGAACGATATATCGCTGCAATTCCTCAACAAACGTTACATGTGTTTAAGAACACGCAATGTTGTATTCAATTATGTGAATCGCATAATAGAGGCCGCTTTCAATAACTATTGTAACTTTACTGATTTTCCCATAAGGTTGCATCACTTTTTAAACTCCAAGTATTTCTGTTTATAAGTCGCATATTCTTTGTAGTCATTTCTGGTTTAACGAGTTCCACATTCCTCTTCTTTCTCAAAGAAGTTTTTATATTTTATTCTCACTGTATTTCTGTTAATTAGTTATAAATATCTTAATAGATAAATCAGAATGTCCTTGTGGTTAGTTTTACCGATGTTTTCTTAAAAATTAGGTAATATTAAATTGATCTAAAAGATTCTTTAAGCGTTGTGTTGATTAAACTTTTTGAAAAATGTTTAAGGCGCAAATTAAGGTTAAATAACTTGATTATCAGGAAAACTTAAACCGAGAGTATCTCGTATTTTAAAACATAATTTTTGTTTATAAAAATTTATAGTCGCTGATTTATTCCACTTAAATTAAATTTAGAATCTACCGCTTTATTTTGGCATTCTATTTATCAAAATAGAATAAATTCGATCGGATTGTTAACAATTTTAGAAGAAAATTTGATTTTTTCACATTTTTCCTATGAAGGAAAAAGTTTTCTTTGAGAGTGCTATCTATATACAACATATATAGCTCTCTCGGGAGGTATTGCCGAAACTTAAAAACGAATTCAGTGCATTAAATAAATAAAAACGTTTATGCGTACAAATGCCCTTCCCTCGCGTCACTTTTCTCTGACTGCTATCTTCTGCTTTTTTTTCAACACTTCACTAACCAAGTTAAAAATAATTAATAATAATATCTATTAGTAAGTGAAAACAGGCTCAAAATTATCAGACTGCATAATTTTTGCGATCCAATTTTAATAATTTCACTAACATCTCAGTTATTTATCAACCCATTTAAATAAATGAGGTATTATAATTATGTTTACAGTAAAAGGATTAACATTTTATCTAATACAGGTAATTCGATAAAAGCTAATATTTTCTCAGCTATTAATGATAAAAGATATTAATGTCCGCTATTTTTAGGTAGATTTCATAAGAAAATTATCCATTGTAATGGTATATATATATATATATATACATTTCACTTTCTTGTGGACATGATAACTGCCATAATTTTGCGCCAATCACTTTCAAATTGATACATAAAATATAACGACTCAAAATCTCGGTCGAGTTCGTTAATGGGAAAAATCGGACCATGGGGGCGGAAATGGGGGGAGCTTTATCGAAAAAAAAAACAAAATATTGCTATAACTTACATATTAAGTAAAATAACGAACTCATTTAAAGTTCCTACTATTCTTTGGATAAGGGCCTAAAACTTATCTAACTAGTCTTTTGATATCACCAACCATTGGCCCAGAGGGTGGAAAAAATTGGGTTTAGAAGACAAAAAAATCATACCTCCTTTAATAAGCAGAACATCGAATCGGTTTAAAATGGTCGTTAGTCCTCTAAACATTACCTAAAACTTTTATGTGAAACAATTTTTGATATGATCAACCCTTACAGCAAGGGATGGCCAAAACAAAAAAAAAAAAAACAGAAAAAACAAAATATCGCAATAACTTTCTTATTAAGTAAAATATCGAATTCGTTTACAGTTGCTACTATTCTTTTGATAAGTACCTAAAACTTATCTAAGTAAAGTTTTTTTTTATATCACCAACCATTGGCCCAGGAGGTGGTAAAATGGGATATCGAGGACAAAAAAAAATCATACCTACCTTAAAAGGCACATTATCGAATCGGTTTGAAGTCGTCATTAGTATTCTAACATTACCTAAAACCTTTGTCTGAAACAATTTTTGATATGACCAACCTTTACGGAAAGAATGATCAAAATGTTGCTGGAAGTGTAAGAAGATGGGGCTTGTCGTCTGCTAAACATGTGAAACTTTTTTCGCATGCAACCATTGCCGTATTGAGTAAATTTGAAGTTTTTCTTAACTTTAAGGTGGAAATATTTTTTATCCCTTACTTAGCACCGGTGAAATCTACCTCCGCCTTCCTGCGTGCCGAAAGGGATTTTTTATTTTCCAAAGGTAAAATTTTTCAAGTTATCTGTTTTTTAGGAGACGATGTCTTTTGTACCAAATTTCAATAAAATATTTCAATCCATTCTTAAAATATAAATTTTTATTGAGAATACACAAAATGGTGGACAGAGGGGAAAATGAATCGAGATAAGACATTCGTTCATATAACTTATTTATTTTAATTTGATAAATCAATCCCATCACCACCCGAAACACTTTGCATGATTAAACATTTATCTAAAAATTTGTAAGATTACATTATATAGTGCGTACGGAAAGTCGTTGTGCAGTATGCGTTAAAATTATTTGGTGCATTCTATTCTTTCGGCGTTAGGTTGGTTGCCCTGTGGGTTCGTTGGGTATTGCTCAATAATAAACCAAGACGTCAGTTGCTGAGTTGTAATTGGACATGCTTTGTTTCGTTTATCGGAATCAAAAATTGCAAGAAACATAAAGGTTCTTTCGGTAGAAGAACGCATTTTTTTCGTTGAACACATCTTTCGCGAAGATGATTTAGTGAAGCTCAAAATTTTTAAAACGTTTCCAAATTATTCAACACAATGCAGTTCGAAGTCTTATCGAAAGATTTCGGGAAACAGACTTTCTATTGAAGACGGTAATCAAAGTGGAAGGTCACCTAAACTAATCGTAGTTGCTGCTTGATATTTCGGATGCTAAGGATAAAAGTCGATTAAAGTTAATGCGTAAGTTAGCACAGCAGCAAGATATCAGAATTTTTCCGCACAAAGTTGCAAGAAAAGAACTAAAATTTTTCCTCTACAAAGTAATGTGTGTTTTAAGAACTGAAACCTATACAGATCATGCCAAAAGACTAAATTATTGCCAATGGTTTTAAATGTTTTATCGATCAAAATGCCTTACGTAACCTCAACATTACGTTTTTACAGATGAAGCGTGTTTTCGTCTGGGAGGGTATATTAATTTACAAAACACACTACTGTGGTCTACAACTAACATCCATGAATTACACAAATAATCTTTACACGAAGCGAACAATTCGAGTCTGATTCGGTGTGAGTAGAGTGCCGTGCATTGTGGGTCTAATCTTTTTTTAAAAAAAACAGTTAATAGTGATCGTTATTGTGTTGTTTTAACAGACGTCAATTATCAGAAGTGGAAATCAATCACGGTTGGTTCTAACAAGACAGCATCACAGTGAACACAGCTAATAGGTCAATGACGTTTTCACGAAATATCTATGGTGAACGAATCTCTTCGAGGGGTTTGTGGTCTCACGATCCCCCGATCTGACTCCCCTACAAATTACTTTCTATGGGGGGCAGCAAAATAAGCAGTGTATCGTAACAGACCATGCACGATTGACGAACTAAAAACCGCAATAACCTATGCCGTTACTGCGTTAAAATGTTTGAAAACAAGTTGAAAATTGTGCGGTGTTGTATTGATGTTGGAGGAGGTAATTTTCAACACCTTTCATAAACTACTCCAGTTATTGTAATATCCGTTTCTATAAAATAATGAATTAAAAATACAAAGTAATAATTAAGAAAGTTTCGTCATTACATTTCCATAATTCTAGTGTACAGCAACATCTCGAACTCAACTGTATTTTAATGAACTTTTTGTTGGTTTTTTTTTGTATTTCATGTAAAATTGTAAGAAATAGCCATCTGCACGTTTTTGAAAAATGAATAGATATTTTCAAATGTTTATAGCGTATAAATTTAAGATTAACACCTATCAAAATGGAACTATCAAAACGAATTTCTTTTTAAAAACATAGAAATAAATAAAGCTGAAATCTTAGCTTTGTATTTACTGTTGTGAGTGTGGTGAAAATCAAACTGTCAGACACATCACAGAAGTTTTCCCTAGGACAGCTTATGAAGGGAATCCTGAAGATTTACTGATGGCGACTCCAGAATCAGTAGTATATATTAATTTGCTAAATCTTTGTAATTTTGACTGTAATTGGTGTTATGTTTTGGTGCCATACGCTAAATAAATAAATACTGTTTACATTTACTTTATCAAGGTGCACTTTCAGAAAAAAAGCTACAACAAAAATTAAACTTTTTTAGAAACATTTTTCTTTTTCAGTATACACCAGAGAATGCATAAATAATTTTTAAAATATTCTCTAGTAGTTTATTTTTATTTCAAAAAGTAAAATGGAGATTCATCCTAATTTTGGGGAAAAATATCTTTTTATGGCTTTGTAGGTGGAATTCTATTTTACGGAAAAATTTCAAAATTAAATCAAAAACAATTTTTTTTTTATTTTTGAATTGAAATATTTACATGCGAAATATATTATTCTGAAATTTTAACTGAAATATATATTTTAAGGATTTCTTTTTGCAGAAGCAAATATCTTTTAAATTTTAGACCCTTTGAAATTTTGATAAATAATAATTACATAAAATGGTTCACAATTATACTTTTCTTTCTAAACAGTCTCGCATCTCAGAATGGAAAAATATGCGAGGCTGTTTTGAATTACACTATGTATAAAAAATGCGATTATGCGGAGCTCTTTGGGATAATAAGACCGGATCTCATTGCAACACACACCCTGTCCACGTAATTGATTTTAATTTGCATAATAGTAGTTTTAATTAATATTACGTACTATCTGCTACAACATGGTAGGGAAATTATTTTTTCCCAATTCAGTCTTTTCATTACATGTTTCCTATTACAAAATAGCGAGTCGGTAAGTAATTCAAAGCTAAATAATTACACTTTTTCCTCAATTTTTTAGATACTACATTTTCATAATTAACTTTCCAAGGTTATTTAGATGAAAATTATGAATATAAGTCATATAACTCTCTGGTTTACATTTCTCACAGTTATTTTTAATGAAGATAAAATAATAACATTTTTTTTCTTTGTTATTTCCTTATACGAAGTATTGTGATCGTAAAAAATGTCGGTTTTCAGATTTCAACGGAAATATCCATTTTGACTAGTTTCGGCGTGACGGCTGTACGTACGTACGTATGTATTTCGCATAACTCAAAAACGATTAGCCGTAGATGTTGAAATTTTGGATTTAGGGCTGTTGTAACAAATAGTTGTGCACCTCCCATTTTCAATGCAATCGACTGAAACAAAAGTGTTCAAAAAAGCCTAAATTCCCAAACAATTTAGATTTTAGACTTTTTCTTAACTGCAGTAATAAGCCCTCATTGAGACCTTTTCAATGACATATCATAAGTTGTATTTATTTTCATTGGTTCCAGAGTTATAGCCAAATAAAATTTTAATTAATGAAATAATTTGACCTAAAAAATTTTCATCCGGCTTTTTGGGTTTCTTAGGTGTCAAAACGACAATTTCGGGTAAAAACTTCATATGCCGTAATTGGACCGATTACAATGCTTTCCCTTCTACAGCTATAGCGCTAGACGGGAAAGTAATTAAAACAAAAAGGAGAAAAACAAAACGGAAAAAGAAGATAATGAGGAATTAATATTTAGATAGCAGTAGTAAAAGGATTTTTTTTAGTAAAATTACAAAGGATGGACGGGTAAGGGAAAGGTTTGGTAGATCCAAGACTGTTTTATTTCCTATCTCCTATTTTCTGGATAACACAATATTACGTTTCACGAAGCTAATAATGAATACTACTTTACTTTCTCATTGATTGGCTGTATTTTATCTGTTTAACTCCCTTCCAGTACTCTATTTTGCATAGAAGTTACGATTTTTACAAAAAATAAAAAACTTAATTTCTCATAGATTCGTTTTCGAATACGTCATCGAATACGTTTTTTCGATTTGCATTCTATCAGTTCCATTAAATATGATATATGAATTTTTTGTTAGCATAAATACCGGGTGATTCAAAAAGGACATCATAAGTTTAAAAAAATATAAAAATTTAGCCAATATCAGAATCGGTCCAGTAGTTCTCGAGATAAATGATGATCTTAAGAGGCCAACCGAACACACTACATACGAACATTAATATCCGGAAATTTCCCATCCGGTTTTTTGGGTCCCTTAGATGTCAAAACGTCAAGATCAGATGAAAACCACATATTCCCAAATTATACCGATTACAATACGTTCTCTTCTAAAGCAATAGCTCTGCTATAGCGCTATCTAGACGGGAAAGTAATACTGGCGACCTCAGTGTTCGATTACAAGAAATAGTATTTTTAAACGAATCGTGATTGATATTTTGTGTTGGGATATTGTCATTAGGGAAATGTTTCCTGAAATATTTGACTCATTTTTTGCAAGGATCCAGAACGCACATAAGCTTCCATTATTGCAACCCTTTCTTCGATCGAATACGGCATATTAGAAAAACATAATTGGAAAGAAGCATGAACAGTTTATAAATAAATAGACGACAGTAGTACCATAGACAACCAATACTGGCGCTAGTAGTAGCAGCGACGGTAACAGCGTTAAAGATGTCTCAAATAACTGCAGTTCGAGCCGGGTCGAAGCCAGGTTTTAACTTCTCATCTGGTAAAACAACATTAATTTTATAACGTTTCCATAAGTCTGTTTACTTGATATTTAATCAATTTTCTTAATACTTCTTCATTTTTATTTTTATTTATTCCGTTTTCGTAAAAACTGTCCGTGATTGTTTAACATTCGAAATGAAGATCTAGCTTTAGATTCTAAGTAAAACGTTGTAGTAAATGAGTTTTTGAGCGTATTTACTCTTCTAATTCAAGATAACCTTTGTTTAGAATTTACAAATAAAATTAAAAAAAAAAAATAATCTAATAAATTAAATAAAATGTATATTTTTTTGTTCTGGCTTATAGAAAATCTGTTACACCGTGATAATTTACCTCTTTATCCGAGAACAAAGATAAAATACAAATGTAGGAATATTATGTAATAAATACTAAAAATAAGTTCTTATTTAAATTTTTTATATAAACCAAAATTTTATATTATTTGGAACAAAAAATATATATTTTATACAAATCCCTTAATTTCGGTCTTTACTTATTTATATTCCCACAGGAATAATAGACATACAGAGACGTTTATCAGGTACATATATTCTCCTAGTAACAATGACAAACGTACATAATGAATTTCCAAGGGATTTGTCATGTTACGTCATTGTAAAGTCATTTGGTAGTGACAAAGACATATACACGCGCACGCGCGTGAACGTTAGGTTAGACCCTAAATACAACTACAAATCACTACCCAAACACAGTCATATCTCATCAGTCTGTTGTTTATAAGAGCTTCCACGTGCACTTATATAACAGTCATATGACATAAAATAATTAATCTGGACATGTAAGTCCAAAGAGTCAGTCAGGAACAGATTATTCCAGAATTAACATAAAATATTAGTTATGTAATGATATAATGTTATATTAAATTATACTTGTCTGTCCATCCAAACGATTATTAAACCTAGCGAAGTAAGATTTTGTTCAACTTGACCTTTTGCTGTTCGTATATTTATTTGTGAATTAATGTAAAAAGTTACGGCTATTATTATTATTATTATTTATTTATTTATTATTATTTATTTATTATTATTATTATTATATATAACAATTCACAGATGTTAATCAAATTTAGACGTACCTTACTTGCTATTAAGCAGAACAATTTACAATATATTTAACGACTCTTTTTTTATGAAGTTTCCAATTTACAAAACACATTGGCACAAATATCTTTCTTAGACGGTGAGAGAGAGTTTTGAGGAACAGTCATTAAGCCACTGCGGCTTACTGACTGAACATATAATACATATAATACTCTTCAATACTGCCGTCACAAATCATTTCCATCTCTATGGTTACGCGTTAGATAATTTAATCATTCACGTTTTACGTCATCATTAAGCCTGGAATTTCTCTGAAATCGTAGGTATTAATGGAATAAACTTTTCTACCAGTAAAAACGTATATAATTAGTTTAAAATTATAAATTACATTTAAACAGTTTGAGAGCTGCCTTCTATATGTGCGGAAACGTAGAAAAGAAATAAGGAATTATTAGCAGATTTTATAAATTATATTTACGGGGGAAAACTAGAAAACTTGTTTCTTTTTATAATTATATTGCATATCCATCTTGTCGCACAATTGAAGAAATAATATCGTTAACTAAACCCTAAAGTAAATACGGCATTTTTACATATATTTTTACTTCCTTGTACGAAGTAAAGGAAGTATTGTGGTCGCGGAAAATTTCAGTTTTCAGATTTTAACGGAAATATCCATCTTGACAATCCCTCAAACAATTTTGACTAATTTCGCCGCGACGTCTGTACGTACGTACGTACGTTTACTTCGCATAACTCAAAAACCAATTAGCCGTAGGATGTTAAAATTTTGGATTTAGAACTGTTGTAACATCTAATTTTGTACCTCCCCTTTTGACTGCAATCGACTTGACCAAAAAATACCAAAATTCAAAAATACTGGATTTTGGCCTTTTTCTTAACTGCAGTAATAAGCCCTCATTGAGAGAATTCAATGATGTATCATAAGTGTTACTAATTTTCATTGGTTCCAGAGTTATAGCCAAATAGAATTTTAATTAATTAAATATTTGGATCTTACAAGGGGATGGCAAGGGAAAGGTTCGAATTCGACTTCATATACATATTTTTTTTTATTATTATTTTTTTTTAATGAAAATATATTGATTTATTAATAATTATTAACCTCTGATTGTAAAAATACTTTTAAAATAAATAATAAAACAATAAAAAATAAATAAAAAAATCAGAAGTTATTAGTAAAATAAAATTTTATGTATTTTTCATTTTAATTTAAAAAAATTTAAAGATGTTAGTAATTATTAACAAATCATTATATTAAAATAAATAAAAATAAAAAATTAAATATATTATAATTAAATTTAAAAAAATTAAATATATATTCGGATTCGAATCGATTCGAAGTCGGATTCAAACCGATGTGTACATAGTTGCAGATCCGACACTTTCTCACTTACATCACATAAGTAACTGAACGACGTGAAACAAAATTAATATATAAACTAATACAAAATGTTGATACGGACATAACAAAATAGTGTGATATGATGTCCACCACAACGCAATTGTGTGTGTAACTGTTCATTTTATTAAAGAATTGGAGGCTCGTATGTCACTTTCAAACGAAATAAGTTAAATGAGGTGCAGCAAAAAATGTGTATACGTAATATAATAGGCGTACAAGGAAGTTATGTGGTGTCCACATAAAATTTTTTAATTTAATTGAGAATTAATTGTTTTTTAATTAATTGATATACGTTTGTCTCTCTCTTTCTTATACCGACGTTTACAGTTCCTAAATAATAAAATAATTTGAATTCAATGATGATACTTATAAAAAATAAAAATTAAATACAAATTATGAATTATCAGTACAGTGAATAACTTAGTAAAATAATAACTTACGTAAGTTAATGGCTAGCCAACCACATATTTAACAAAACTAATTAAAAAGTACACAATAAAATAAAACATACTTGATAAAAAAATATAATCATGAAATTATGAAAATCATAATTTCATACATCAACCAAGAATCATAAACAATGCCAACAAATTCAAAAAACAAATTATTCCCTTTCAGAACTACACACAATATTCTCGTGTAGACGTCATGCAATAATTTAACGAAACGCATCCTGAAAAAAGTTAGTAAAGTGTTAACTGGCTACTGAAAACTTCGTCCTCCACAAACTTTCGCTTAGGAGAAATATTAATTAGATCGTTAAAGAATGTGTAAATATTATGCAAGTAAAAAATATTATGTAAAAAATTATTGTATTCTTTGAGTAAAATTTTGAGGAACGGTATTCATGGTGACCGTATTTTTCCAGCACCTTGACCAAGTGGTAAACTCGTTGTCGTAAATCAGCAGATTTTAAAGTCGAAGTTCTCAGGTTCAAATCCTATTAAAAGGTAGTTACTTTTTTTCGGATCTAAATACTAGATTGTGGATACTGTGTTCTTTGGTGGTTGGGTTTCAATTAACCACACGTCTCAGGAATGGTCGGCCTGAGTTTGTTCAAGACTAGATTTACCGATGCAGTTGCATTAAACTGATAATTCGCTAATGACTTCAATTGCTGATCCGACTATAAATAAAAGTATTAAATAAATAAAAATTAAATTTAATATCAATGACCCGCATTCAAAATTGCACAAATTTTATAAAAATCTATATTATCTTTTCTTTCTTTCCTTTTTCTTTTGCTTGATGATATCGCCACATAAGCTTGAATCTTTTGAGTGGAATATGGAAATGTAGCGCATGATAAATGCCATATCTGACCGAGAATCGAATCTAGGACCTTCGGATGAAAGGCCGATACGCTACCACTCGCGCCACGAGGTCGGCAATCTAAAATCAATCCTTTATAAAATCGATTAATTTAGTATGAAGTTATCAAACAAAGCGATGACTGATAACTGAGACTTATTATCCCTACCGCACTCTGAATGAAATTGCTATAATACAATCAAAGTGACATACCAGTACAATGAAATTTAATTAGTACAAGAAAGCCATTCTCAATCTAGAAATAAAAAAAAAAAGTAAAGGAGTTTTGCTTTACATCCCTTTTTTTGGGGGTTGAATAAGACCAAATAAAATCGGAACGACATAATTTACTTAAAAAAACCATTAGACTATATAAAAAACTTTTATCTACCCACGAGTAAAATTTATCTATAATGAAATCATCTAATTAGTACAAGAAAGCCATTATTAATCTAGAAATAACAAAAAAAAGAAAGGAGTTTTAAAAGAGAGTTCAAAGAAAGCAGAAAAGTAAAAACAAAAAAAAAACATCTATAATGCACAGCATAACTATATAAAATAATTATATTAAAAAAAAAATATATGAAATATATGTCCCAAGAGAAAGCTACAGTGTAAATATGCTTAAACAATATGAATTTACAAACACACTAAATTAAATTAAATAAAATTACAGAAAAGGATTAAAGACCAAATATATTACGTATTTTACTACATAGTAAAGAGATAAATTTTTATACTAACTTTTACGCTGGAGTACACACACACACACACACACACACACACACACACACATTCACACACTGAAGAGTATATACTGTAAGAGTATATATAGAAAAGAGATAGAACTTCGTCTTGACATTCTACCTTCTGTTTGTCAATACATACATATTTAAAAAGAAATAAACTACATACAAATAAAAAAAAACAAGTTACTAAAGCAACAGCAACAAAACATATTGCAATATTTTGTATCACAGTAACAGTTAACGTACAATATGTAACATAATAAAAGGAGAGAGGCTACTGGCCGTTCACTCTCAATAACAAGTCAACTACGTCTCACTCTATATATGTATGTATATATATATATATATATATATATAGTGAGACGTAGTTGACTTGTGTGTATGTATATATATATATATATATATGTATACATAAATACTAAACAGATTTAGTCTACCGCACCTGTTCTTTGGTTTAGATATTTTGTTAAATACTAGTTATAGCGTGATCAGACAGACAACATGCACTATTTAATACTGTGCACGTGCGTACACACATACACACACACACACACAAACAGGATTTTATTTGTTTTATATATCACTTTCTCCTAAAAAGGCGGTAAAAAAATATTAGGTAGATGAGAAATATTATCGGTATATGTTTCTGTAAAATAAACACAAATACTCGTACATAATAATGTTAAACAAGCAATAAGGTATTTTATTGATTTCACTTTTTTTTGTCAACTGTTATTTTTATACTTATCTAGAAATAAATTAACCTTATTTAATAAGTTTTTATTATATTGTTTCAGAATTCTTTACTTATATATATATATATAAAAGGTAAATGGTATATATATATATATATATATATATATATATGAAAGGTATAATTTAATATATATATATATATTCATTTACTATTATCGAAAAATTCGATTTCATCTTGGCATTTAACATTTAATCATCTGATTCATGTTGGAATTATAAAACTAAATCGAAGACGATATCCTTGTTTTTTATAAAATAATTTTTGTAATTTTCTTGTTATGTTGTCATTTAAATAAAAATTTAATTTAGTTTTTATATAGTTTTGAAATAGCTTTTTAAAAAATCTGATGTGGACAACACATAACTTCCGTGTACTATTAAATTACATACACACATTTTTTTTTTTTACAATCAGAGGTTAATAATTATCAATAAAACAATATATTTAAATTAAAAAAAAAGGAAATGAAGTTGGATTCGAACCGATGTGCTTTCCCCTTGTACGATCCAAATATTTCATTAATTAAAATTTTATTTGGCTGTAACTCTGGAACCAATGAAAATAAGTACCGCTTATGGTATATCGTTGAAAAGCTCTTAATGAGGGCTAATTACTGCTGTTAAAAAAAAGTCCAAAATGTAATTTTTTTTGGATTTTAGAGTTTTTTGGACACTTTTGGTCAGTCGATTGCAATCGAAATGGGAGGTGCACAACTACATGTTACCACAGTCCTACATCTAAAGTTTCAACATTCTACAGCTAAACGTGTTTGAGTTATGCGAAATACATAATTACGTACGTACGTACGTACAGAAGTCACGCTGAAACTAGTCAAAATAAATTCAGGGATGGTCAAAATGGATATTTCCGTTGAAATCTGAAAACCGAAATTTTTCGCAATCACAATCTTCCTTTAATTGTACAATTTTCCGTCATTTGTCTTTCATCATATCTGCAGTAGAGGACACACAAGAGCTTAGTTATGTTAAAAAATGTACATAAACTGTATTGAACAGAAAATTGTATATTTTACAAAACAAAATTTCTTCACCGGTAATAATTAAAGAACCCCCTCGAATATAAACTGATATTTAAATATTTTTATCCAATCGGTGACATATATCCAGTGAATAACACAAGATTTACGAAAATAAATTATTTTAAATTTGTTTACTCAACATTCTCTCGCTTATACAGAGTAGTAAAGTTCTCCCGGCAGTACTTTTTGAGAAATTTAGGGTGAAAACTAAATAACAGCATCGTGTTAGAAAGATGCTTCGTAGGCTGGTACGAATCTGTTTCCCGAAGATTGCGAAAAGTCGTGCTAATTGTTTCATATTCTACTGCAGCATCTTCCACAGTTTCAAAACGATTTACTTCTGCTCATATATGTTATTTCGATAAGTTGTTTGCAGCTATCTCGAGTGAAATTAAACAAAACAAAAGAGTGAGGTAAACAAAACATATAGAGATCTCAATTTGTATTCCAAGAGTTGCGAATTCCAACCGAAGCGGATCTGCAATTCGGAAAACGTATTTCACATTCTACTGTAGCAGCTGTAGCATTACCATTATACATACCCAAAATTAAAAACAAATCAGAGTATTATTTTTCTGTTGTAAATAAGTACGTCATTACGTTAATGGTAAACCGATCACGTTCAAACTAAAATTCACAGAAAATCTTCGCTAAAACACAGTTCACAGTACCCAATTTAGTAATGTACCTTACAGAATTATTTAAACACTAATAAAATATTGTGCATTGTTAATCAGTTTTTGTTTTTTTATTGTCAGCTTTGAAATAATCGTTTTTAAAATAATTTATTGTATTTCTGTCATTAATAATAAAAAGAAAATTATCTAAGTAATTGCTATTATTTTTTTTATTTTGCAATTTTTTGGTAATATCCAGTTCTTTTTAAATATTTTAACTAATTTTTCACATCACCAAAAAAGAATTTAGTTTTTTTACATTAACCAATAAATGCTTTTCTGACAAAGTAGTAATGTGCTGTTTCTAAATAAAATTAGAATTTTTCTAATTTTCTTTGTTTTAATCAACTTTCCTTAGACCATATTGTTCAGAATTAAATTCTCTACCAGTTTTGTTTAAAAGTTTTATGTGTTAATTACCCATTTAACTAACTTATTGTACGTTAAACATAAAATCCAGGGTTTTTAACCCAATTTATTGATTTTTACCCCTGATTTCTCAAAAATTACTGTAATACGGTTCTGGGACCTATTTTACTCAATTTTTCAGATCAAAAACCGTAAGAAATCACAAACTCTACTTCTTAATTAACGTGCTAAAAATTTCAGTACGACCTCATTTCACGGGGGTAGTTGAAATCAAAACGAGATCTTTCATTAGTTGTAACTGGCAAACGAAGCATTTTAGAAAATATGTTTATAAGAAAATTTTCCATTATTTTCACGAGTAGAATAGATTATGAAAGTCCCGGGAGAACTTCGTGATACACTCTGTATAAATGAAGAACTATTCTAAAAGTTAATAATAAATTTAATAAGGAAAATGTTTAACAGAAATTTCTTCTAAATCGAAACGTAGATTGTCGTTCAGATTGTAAAATAATCATTATCAGTAGATACGAAGCAAAAATGCGCATATAATAATAAAAATATAAAAGAAATAATAAAGAAAAAAAATAATAATAAAGAAAGTAAAATAATAAAGAAAGTAAAAATAATAATAAATAATAAAGTAAAAAATTCAAGCAATTCTTCATGTAACATTTTTATGTGATGTATTTTAATAATATTCAATTTTACTAATTAAATTTTTTAATCCATAAATTGATATTTTCAGAAATACCACGTCCGTATTTCTTTTAAAATTGTTCAATGAAGTATAATTTTATATACTTCTATTATGAAGTACACATTTTATTTATTTTACTCAAAATAGAACTTATTTGTTTAATGTAATTAAACAAACAATATGTTACAAGAAAATAATGCATGTGTATTTTGTAATAATCTTTGTGTCAGGGCCGCTTAATAAGAATTAATTACAACCTACTACTACATATGCAATAAAAGGAACTGTACCTCTCTTTATAAGATGATTTTTTTTCTAATAAAAATACGAACAGAACCAATGTTCTTTCTAGACAAAATACTCGTAGTTAAATAGCTTTGTCAAGTAGTGTGTTAATATTTCATTAATAAGTTTACGGAACAAAAACATAAATATATCCTGCATAATTTCCATTAAATAAACTAGCAGATTTGAAAACACATAACTACTTAGATTAAATGACATTTACAGTTTATGATCAAAATAACAATAATATGTTTCGTATGTATCAACCTACACACGAAACAGTTTCACAAATAGATCTCAATTAATTAGTTGCTGTCAACAAACGGTAAAGTTATTTAATTAACGTGTTCCATATTGCAGCTCGTTTATAAATCAATAAAGTCTAACTTTAAATTATTGGTAATGTAATGAATTTAGGCTAATCAAATTATTAATGTACAATGTCCGGATACGCGCGCCTGCGCGTCTGGGTGTGAGCGAGCGCTTCTGCGTGATTTTATTATATATACGAAGCACTAAACACAGAATGACATCTTCAATCCGAGATAATTTGCGGGAGGGAAAATTAAACGACTTGAAACATACAATCAGAATTAATAGATACGCAGTCCAGAGAAATTTGACCTTTTTAAAAAATATGTTTTTGAGATTAGCCTACGTTATTTCACTGTAATACAACATTTAATATAATGAGTAATTTTTCTTTAATTCTTTTTCTTATAACATATATAATATATAAGTATAAAGAAAAATAATTAATATCAGATAATATCAGCTGGAAATAACGTGCTGCAGCTCCACAGTACCTAAACGCTAGCCACCACTGTTTTGGCGACTATTATAATATTGTCCTGTAATATGATAGGTTATTTGAAAAAAAATAAAAATAACTTTTATTTTTGTTTATCTAAAACTGCAGAACTTCTTTATGAATTTAAAAACTATAAGTACTTACTTGTCAAGCTCACTAAATCTTGCAAAAATCTTTAACTTCAAACTACTAGAATTCGTATTTTTAATAACACTAAACTGTACTAGAAACTAGTACTGTTATTTAACTTGTAAACGAATTAAGAATCTACTTTTTTTGTTGTTCTTTATTAAACATTGTTTGTTACTTTAGCACTGAAAAAAACATACTCAAACAGAAAATATAAAACAGAAAAAATACATGTAGGTTATCTTGTTTATGTAGCAAACAGTAATAACGCGTTTGAATGTCGGGCGGATAGATGTCGCATCAGGGAATTTAATCAGATGATCATTTCTGTCCAACTGTCCTACTGTACTATTCCTTACAGTCAGTACACTACCCAACCAATTACTCGCTTCTAACTGTTCGTGAAGCAAGATAAAAAAAATTTAGTCAAGAACATTTACTTGTAGAAGCATCCTGTTTGAAAATTTATGTAGCTTAGTTTGTTATTATTATCTTTGTTTTTCATTGCTGAATATTTTACGATTCTTTTCTACACTTCTAAAATGTTGATATTTTTTATACCATTTAATTTATTTTCATTATATATATATATAATGCACTTCTTTTTGTTATACGCATGTTAAAAAGACTACGCTATATACCGCCATACATTTTGATAGTACAGAATTCAATATTTAGCTCTTATCTACAAATTTAAAACAAGTCAACAGTATTATAATTGTTAATGACCTTAGAAATAAATACGTCTTAAAAAATACTTGTTTGTAACTATTTCGTTATTGCTAATCTAATAACGGCATCTGATGTTACATTTAATTGATGTTGCATTTAATAACATCCCCTTTACACTTTATTTTATTAAATATATATATATATATATTTAATAAATTACAAGTAAAGCCAATGATTTAATTTTTAATTTATAACTGTTCTTTAGGTTTTTAATTATCATACATAAAAAATTTTTAATTTTCAATTTATTTCATTGAACTGAAATAAATTATCAATTATTTTTCTATTACAATATATTTGTTCCCTGAAACATTTCTACCTATATTAAATTATTTAATGATATTTTTTAAGGTCAAAAGCTCTATTAATTAATGGTAATCATAAATGTTGTTGTTTCCATGAACTCTCAGTCTTCCTGGCGAAAATTCCTTACTTTTAGTGAGAAACTGATATTGGCATTTCTCCTTATTATTTCAATTTTACATTGTAGTAAATATTAACAGTTTAATAACACAAAAAGTATATTAAAATTATTTTGAACTGATTCTGTCCATTGCAATATTTTTTTTTTATCTTAATGTTTATAGCCGATTTGATTTGAATAACAATAAACTCCTGAAAAATATATTGTAGTCTTCAAGAATAACAAGCATCCTGTAACAGGTGTAGTAGGTTAAGTGAGTGAGTGGTTAAGCGGATTGGTATAGTGGTTAAACTCGTCATCACAAATCAGCTGATTTCGAAGTTAAGAATTCTAAGGTTCAAATCCTAGTAAAGGCAGTAACTTTTACATGGACTTGAATACTAAATCGTGGTTATCGGTGTTCTTTGGTGGTTGGGTTGCAATTAACCACACATCTCAGGACTGGTCGAACTGAGACTGTACAAGACTAAACTTCATTTACATTCATTCATACATATCATCCTATGAAGGAATACCTTACGGTGGTTCCGGAGGCTAAACAGAAATGAGGTTAAGTGAGAACAGAAAAGTGGTTACTATTTCTTTCATCATTGAGCTGAATATAATGTTCCTTATCAGCAAGCCAACTGCTTTGAAATGTAGAGAATACTTAGCTCAAAAGTGACACCTTAACTCTGTTCAACACGGTGAGAAGTATAATAAACATCACCACTCTCAGAGAAAGTAGATTTTACTAGTCCCTTGTATTAAATAAACTTTTTATTTTTTCCAGTTATTTATTTACTTATTTTTTCATACGTTATTTTTCACAACATTTACAAACCATGACTTTTTAACTATCGAAATAGTCATCCCTCTATAAAGTTAAGTAAAAATCTTTTATTTCATAATTTTGTTTTTCAATTTATTTTTATGAAAACCGTTTATTTTACTCTCTGTTCAGATTAAATAACCATTTTGAAGTGACAACAAGTGTGTTTTTAAAGAAAGGGCCGTTTTGAAATAAAGAAAAAACTGAAAAATGAGAGCAAACTTTATTCTTTACCCATAAAAACTAGTCATTTACGATTTTTCTACATAGCTGCATTCAATTTTAACATATTTTTCGTAGCGTATTCAATTATTTATTTATTCTTTCTTCAAAAAATTCCACCGCCAGTGACCTAAACCACGCAGTAAAACAATTTTTCAATTTTTTTCTTCGATAATATCACCACATAATCTTGAAGCTTGTGCGAGGGATACGGAAATATAATTTTGTAGCGTATGAAAGATACCATGCCTGACCGGGATTCAAACCCGGGACCTCCTAATGAAAGACCGAGACGCTACCACTCCGGTATGGAAATCGCCGAACATTCGCGGTCACTGTCAATCCTTTGTGATGCAAGCTACTGTTTAAGGTGAAGAAAGAGAAAGTAATCGCTGGTTACTAAATTAGGGCTAAAGGGTGGATGATTGAAGATCTTCCAACAAAATTTTTCCAATCGCTACACAGTCTGATTTATCGTGTGTGGCCCGGGTATTGTCATGAAAAAAACAAAATCCCGCAGAATGTTACCCCACATCGTTTGTTTTTTATATCTTTAAGGACTTTTTTAACCTTTCGCTACACGTATCGGCATTTACAGTTGTTCCGCAATCACTTAATTCTACAAGCAGGACACCCTTGTCGAAGTTCGCTGATTCTATTAAATAATTTTTTTAAAACCGATTAAATACATATTTAAATAAATATTCGACCGTAGCCGAACGGAGCTATCCGAAAGATCTTTAAATTTTAAAAGACCTAATCTATGAAAATTAATGTTTCTCATTAATAGTGAATTATAAATAACAACAGTAGCCATTAGTTACTTTACCGAACGTTCTTGTTTGAAATTCTTCGGTCTCGGAGTCTATAAATGCAATCATCACGTTGACTGCTGCTTTGTCTCGAAGTTCTAATAAGAAAATACAGGTTTTATTCCGCTAATATTGTGAGATCAAATAATTCATAACATTAATTTCCGTAAAGCCGCAAAAGATTTTCCTTGTATGTGTATCTTCCTTGTATCTTCGGCACTCATCCGGCACACAATTTTTCAGTCAAAATTTCATAAAGCAAAGATCATGAAACATTAGGAAACATCAAAGATAATTGTGATAGTATGAAGCGTCATCGGTTTCTCGAATTCTTCCTCAATTTTTCCATCAAATCATCCGTTATCACAGACGGCCGACCGCTACATTCCTCCACGAACGTTCGTTCGCCTTTATCGAAATGTACAACACCCCGATTTTACTTTAGCGTGATTTTTCACGTCTACGTTTACGTTGTAACTGGTTCCCGCCAGTTACAAGTAATGTAGCGTCATTCGTTTTTTGTTTGCAAGTGAAAGAACATCTGCAGCCGAAAGATATTGCCGGGTGCCTACTTAAAATAACAATGTAATAAGTGATTTTTTTTTTTACGGTGATAAACACTTGCGCGTTATCATCGCCTGGAATAAAATAAATAAAAGAAAAGAGGAAAACAAATAACTAAAACTGCATTAAAAAACTAAAAAAATTAAACATAAATACAAAACTAATATTACAGCTAAAAAAATATTATATTATTTGAACAAAAAAAAACTAAAATATTAAAAACAAAACTAAAGCTTACAATCAAAAATAAAAATAAAATGACGCAAAAATCTTATACCTAAAAATCACAGTAAGAATAATAATAAGATAAATGAATTTAAAATTAAAATAAAACAAAAACAAATAAATTAAGCGATGGTTCTGCGAAAGATTGGTGCAGGTAATTCAGTGAACGGTAAACTAACGTACATGACGAGGAAGGAAGAGGCTGACATTCCATTGCGAGTGATAAACGTGTTGAAAAAACTGAACGTGCCGTTCGTGTATATATGAACTTTTTTTTTTAAATCAGAATCTAGGAAATCAGAAAATTTATGAATTTTCTTCAGTAATACCGGAATAAAGGAAGTAAATTTATTGACAATATTATTACTGGGGTTTATCAATATTGAGACAAAAGAACAATGAAAACAATGGATGCACATACACTCACCGAACATACCTAAAAAATTCGAATAAATCGATTCGAACAAAAAAAAATCTGCTATGTTTTGGAACCGTAAAGGTAATTTTTTTGCGTGAATTTATGAATCCGGGTATGACAATAACTGCAAATATTTATCGTGAAATGCTTACAAAGCTTAAAAGAGCGATATTGAATAAACAGTAAGAATGCAAACGAAGGAGATCGTTTTTTTTTTCATAACAATGCGCGGCCTCATACCTTCACTAGAACTAATGTTCTAAACAAGAAGGGGCAGAGTTTTACCACACTTCCCTTCTAGACTGATTCGGCATCGCTTTATTTTCATGTGTTCACAAAATTCAAGATCTGGTTGGCCGCTCAACACTTTAGAAGTAATGATGACTCATGTATGGAGTCAACGAATGGATGGTTACTTTGGTGGCATCGTTCTTTGAAGAAGGAATAAACAATTTGGTGTCACAATACAAGTGCTTGAATCTGGGCGGGGACTGTGAAAAGAAGTACGATACTATAATTATGTAAATATATGTATGCAAGTTTTGTATATAATAAATTTGTTTCAATTTATTTTGTTTATTTTCTTTTTATTACTCGACCGGAGTTAATTTATGTGTAGCCGTCGTATTAATGAAATATTTAATTGCTTTATTTTCACTATTTTATTTATTATAATTGCTATTCATTTTTGCATTAAATTACATGAAAGTAGAGTTGTACTCTTGGAGGGTATGCTATGACAACCCACCGGGTTGGTCTAGTGGTTAACGCGTCTTCCCAAATCAGCTAATTTGGAAGTCCAGAGTTACAGCGTTCAAATCCTAGTAAAGCCAGTTATTTTTACACGGATTTGAATACTAGATCGTGGATACCGGTGTTCTTTGGTGGTTGGGTTTCAATTAACCACACATCTCAGGAACGGTCGAACTGAGAATGTACAAGACTACACTTCATTTACACAAATACATATCATCCTCATTCAACCTCTGAAGTATTATCTAAACGGTAGTTACCGGAGGCTAAACAGGAAAAAGAAAGAAAAGGGTATGCTATGATGCCGGCCTCCGTGGCGCGAGTGGTAGAGTCTCGGCCTTTCATCCGGAGGTCCCGGGTTCGAATTTTAGTCAGGCATGGCATTTTCACACGCTAAAAAAATTCTCATTCATCTCATCCTCTGAAGTAATACATAACGGTGGTCCCGGAGGTTAAAAAAAATAAAAAGAAGAGTATGCTATGATTGATATAGTGAATGTAGTAGGAGTTAAGAAATTTTCTCAAAAGACTAATCGAATTTTAAACACATACAAATAAGAAACTGTAATCTAATTACATAACACTGTAAATTTCTTTATAAAAATTACTGTAACATTAATACATTATACAACTATGATTGCGTAATATCTATTAGTGTTTTTTTTTAAATCAGTCAAAATAACACTGAAAACTGACTGACAACCGTTACACGACAAATTTATTATTTATTTTTGTTATTTCCGCATTTTTTAACTTGTATGGAAGAAGGATTTCTTCCATACAAGTTACGCAGACGTACATAATGCACTTATTAGTGAACTATTTTATAATGGTAGGTATGTACGAGTAGTTAACAAGATTACATAAATATCAATAAAAGAGATTTGATTTACTCACAATTACTCTTTCAAACACATAAAATTCAATCACGCGACTGTACATTATTACGCCAAAATATATATTTTAAATTTTAAAATATACTAGTTTCACACACGCACGCGCCCGCACACACAGAGACAGAGAGAAATATATATATATTTTTAAATATTTGTAATTAGTGAATGTAATGAAAAATAATAAAAAAGACAACAAATAAAATAGAGATTTTTAAGATGTGGTTTATAGGAGAATTTTCATAAAATAAAGTGGGCGAAATTTACGAAATAATTCTAAAATGAACTAGAAAGAAGAAACAAACAAAAAAAAAAGAACTAAGACAAAAATATTGTGAAATGAACAAGTTTGGAAGTGACACAATATTGTTAAGGCTTCTACTAGTTACGTTATATCTATTCCGATTAGTTTGAAGCTTATATCAATAGTAAAATGTCGATTAATGATTCCTCTTCCACTCAATTTACCTATTTACTTAAATTTTAGTATAAAAACTTCTCTTAAAAAAAGAAATAGATAAAAATAAAATAAAATAAGCTGATGAAAACCTAAAGAGTTAAGCTTACGTGAATTTACACTCATAAAAAACGGTTAAAATTCGAAAAATACGTGCTATTAATGACCGAATTACTAACATTTTCTTATTATCTTCGTTAAATATTTTTAATATTTTCCCGATTGTCGTTCATTTTTCAAGTAATAAATTTATCTTTTTTAATAAATAGAAAACAAACTGGTATGTTAGATGTAATAAACCAAATAAAATATTGTATACATTAATGACAAATCTGCTGCAGTATTATTATTACTCTAAGGTTAAAGCGATATATAAAAATCTAATTTAATATTTAGTGACAGTACCGGTGTATATAATAGATTCCACCAACTCTTTTTCTTATGAATAACAGTCGATAACAACAGATATCGTCCCCACCATGCTAAAGTAACGTTGTGAAAAACTCAATTTTTCAGGAGAGCAAAAAGTTAAATTTAAGAGCATTAAGAGCGAAAACAAATTCAATGTTAAATTTTAAATAGGCTCATCATTTTTATTCACTTTATTCAAGATTGGTATAATTAATTACCTCATTTTTTGTGGATTATATACATTATTACCTTAATTGGACATTAATATTGTTGTAAAAGTAAATTAAAATAAAAAATGATACTCTGCATTAATGCGACAATTTTAATCTGTTAATAAATCGAAAAGTATAAACTATCGAATGTATCATATTCGTCAATTTACTTCGTAAACAATTTTTTTCGGCATTTTGTCATCTAATTTATTCTGTTTAGTGAGGAGTATTGATAAAGGATTGCGGGAATCGTTAAATAATTTGAAGTTATTCAATGCATTGATAAGTTAATTACGATATTTGGAAAAATATGAAAATTTAAATAAAGATACGAAACATTAAAGCAGAAAAATAATTATAAGAAGTAAACCGACATACTAAAATATCCAAAAAATACAAAATGTTATAAAATATGTCAGAAAAAATAAAATTGTAAAAAATTACAGTTATACAATTTTATTTTAAAAAACTGTGTCCGTATTGGGTAACTTTTCTGTTTGTGATAATAAAGTTTTAAATATCTGTATAAATAAAAATGTATGTGTTCGTTTGTTCAAAATCTTAAATCTCCGAAAGTTCTTCACCGATTGCTTTGACACAACGTTGCATTTGAATACGCGCGTGTTTTTATATACCTAAGATGTCACACCTGTGACAGGTAAAAACATGTTTTTTTCAAAAACAGCGCTATCTGTTGGATGTAAAAGCAACACACGCTATACTAAATATTTTACGATTCCATTTCAATGTTTCCGAAATGTGTGTCCGCTATACACTAAAAATCTACTGGACCGATTTACGTGCGGGGAAAAAGGGAGAAAGGGAAAAATCGAAAAAGGTAAAAGAGAAGAAAGTAAGAAGGGGAAAATGAAAAAAGAAAAAAGGGAAAACGGGAAAAGGAAAAACGGGAGAAGGAAATGGAAAGGGGAAAGATTAAGGGGAGAAGAGAAAAAAAGAAAGGTAAAAGGGGAAGTAAAGTGAAATGGGAAATAGGGTAAAGGGAAAGAGGAAGTGGGAAACGGGAATATAGTAAAATGAAAATGGGGAAAAGGAGAAAGGAAAAAAAGTGAAAAAGGGAAAGATTAAATTTTGTGAAGTTCCTTAATGTTCATTTTGTTAATGTTTTATTAAACTTTCAATTGCATTCATTTAATCTACATATATATATATATATATTTTAGATATATAGATATATAGATATATACAGAATATTAGATTTAAGTATATATATATACTCAAATCTAGCAATAGCGAAGCATTGCCGGGTCTGCTAGTAACATAATATTTTCGATTTCTCCTTTTTTAATATAGTTTATGTAAGTATTGATAAATTTATTAAAAAATAAGAAAGTAAAAAAAAAGATAAAAATTAAGGTAATAAAAAATTTATAAAAATTAAGATAAAACATGATTAAAACCAACAATTAAAACATTTATTTATAAAACCATTATTTTTCTTCTTCTGTTTTATCTACTTCTTCTTCTTCTACTGTCTCGTCTTCATCTGGTTTGGGTAACCTGTCTTTTTTATCTTCCAACGATGGCAAGTTTTCGTAAAACATGTGAAATTAAATATTGTTCACATAGATGCAACAAATCTTTTTTTTTAACTGACATAGCAAGTTTATTTTTAAGTACAACAACCGATTTCTTTTTTGAT
Organism: Lycorma delicatula; assembly: GCF_047948215.1. NCBI lineage: Eukaryota > Metazoa > Arthropoda > Insecta > Hemiptera > Fulgoridae > Lycorma > Lycorma delicatula. The sequence continues at coordinate 30,205,819 of NC_134464.1, read as the reverse complement.
TTCTTGTCTTTGACGTCTTTTAGGTTTTAAAGTTAGTGATTTGAATTCAGCCTCATCATCTTGTTTTTTCCAATTTTTTATTCTTATCTGATTTCCACTACTCAAACCAAATGCAATCGTTAAAAGTAAATCGAGCTTCAGATTCAGAGATTGCTTCATCCCTTGTTTTCTTAGAAGTTATTTTTTATACCTTTCTTCACCTTTTTTTGTTGATTTGTTATTCGGAAATTTGTAGGATTAAAATTGAAGAAATCATCATTTAATAATTTGGTAACAGCAAACGGACGCAGCTTTTCTCGAACCAATCTCATTATCAACACCCAATCTTCTGGAATAAAAACGGATACATGCTTCGCTCTTAATTCTATTTTAAAGTGGACCGAATCATACTCCATTTGAACGTCTCCGGGTTCAAAATAAACATGATCTATAAGTTGTAGTTTTTTATGGGTGTTTACAGCATGTAATAACATGAAACTGCACTTTGTACTAAAATTATAATTCTTATGTTGACCACCACAAATTTCGGACATCTATCTGACATGGAATAGATCAGGTTTCGATATTGTATATTTGAAAACGCATGAAGAAATTTCGTTACTGCCTCGTTCCCCTTCAGTTTCAACACCAAATGTAACAGTGGACATCCACGTTTCATAAATTGTAAATCGTTAAATTGTAAATTGCCAGCTTATGAACATAAAAGAATGGCACAGCAGCACCTTTCGGAGTGTATAAGACAGCCTGAAGGTCAAAATCGAAAGGCAGAACAACGCTATTTTTTCTAAAAAAAAATAAAAATTCTCAAATCGACTGATATGTTATATAAATGTTTAAGCCTTAATTTTCTTTAATAACTGGACCGATTTAGACAACTTTTTTTTATTCTTTAAAGCAAATACCTCTCTCTGATTGTCCTGTTGAACTTTTTTCCTTTAAATGAAAACTTTTTTTTTACATTATCTGAATATAAATTCCAATTTTTTTAAATTTATTTTTATATAATAGTTTAGTATTTGATTTTTATGCAGTTATATTAAATAATCTGATCATTCAAAAGTATTTTCTGACAAAAATTCAAGAAAGTTAATTGGAAACTTAAAAAGTAAAATAATAATATATATTTTCTCATTTCAGAAAATCTTAACTCATACTTGATAACAGATTTTATGTCGTTCGTTTTTTTCTATTATTTTTTTTTAATTTTATCAAAACACAGATTTTTAGTTATTACAAGTACTGAGAACGGCTTTATTCATAAGGATAGGATTTTTGACAGTTTGTTTATCAATGTTAAAAAAAAAACAACAAAAATTAAATTGATTATCAAATGTAAAAAAATATTTTTTTTTAAATTCAACTTTTTGAAGTCACCTTTTAGTTAACGACAAGTAAATTGTAAGTAGTAATTTTTAATTTGCATCCAGTTTTAAACTGGAATTTTAGAATTAATAAAAACGATTGATAAATTATAATTTTTTAATTTTAAATGTAGCATTTTTAACTGATTTATTTTATTATTTTTTAAAAGAGTCTTTGTATGATTTATGAAATATTTTATTGAAACAGATTAAGTAAATGTTTTATTTGGAGTGTGATGCTCTACGGAGTTGAAACATGAACGATGAGAAAGGTAGACAGAAAACGAATTGAGACTTTTGAAATGCGAGTGTGACGCAGAATGATAAATGTCAGATGGCAAGATCACGTAACAAATGAAGAAATATTAAGAAGAAATCCAAGAGAACAGGAAAATGCTAAATGTGGTTGTATATAGGAACAGGAACCAGTTAGAACATTGTATGAGAAGAAGGTGTTTATTAGTGGATGCGATAGAAGGCTTGGTGATTGGAAGAAAAGGAAGAGATTTCAAATGATGGATGGATTGTGGAAAAGAGAAAATATCCGGAAAAAAGAGGTTAGTAAAGGATCGAAGAAGGTGGAGAGCAGAAGCTGTAACAGTACCTGCCCTAATGGCAGAATACTATAAATGAAAGTATGATTTATTGTTTTAAGATTAAAATTTGAAAAAAAAATTTAAGGAATAAAATGAAAATAAATGAAATATTAATTAAATTTTAGAATAATTTTTTTTTTAAATAAAAAACTTACATTCAGAACTTTTTACTTCGTACAACGAAGTAAAGGAAGTTTTCAGATTTCAACGAAAATATCCATTTTGACCATCCCTAAATCCATTTTGACTAGTTTCGGCGTGACGTCTGTACGTACGTACGAATGTACTTCGCATAGCTCAAAAACGATTAGCCGTAGAATGTTGAAATTTTGGATTTAGGAATGTTGTAACATCTAGTTGGGCACCTCCCCTTTTGATTGCAATCGACTGAACCAAAAAAGTTCAAAAAAGCCCAAAATCCAAATGTTTTGGATTTTGGACTTTTTCTTAACTGCAGTAATAAGCCCTCATTGAGAACTTTTCAATGATATATCATAAGTGTAAAAGTTTTCATTGGTTTCAATGATATAGCCAAATAAAATTTTAATTAATGAAATATTTGGATCTTACAAGGGGAAGGCATATCGCTTCAAATCCCGACTTCGTCTTCTTTTTTTTTAAATTTAAATATATTGATTTATTAACTTCCGATTGTAAAAAACGTTTTACAGAAAATAATTTGATAAGAAATTTAAAAAAATATCATTAAGTTATTAATGAAATAAAATCTTATGTATTTTTCATTTTAAAAAAATGTATATATGTAATTTAATAGGCGTACAAGGAAGTCATGTGGTGTCCACATCTTTTTTTTTTTTTAATTCAGTTAGAATTGTATAAAAATAAGATATTCACGGAATTAAATGTTTTACGGTTTGAAAAAATAATATTCTATTCCTTATAGTAGTATAACAAAATATAAGAAAAATTATTTACCGATATAAATAATTTTAGTATCAAATAAATTATGTAAAACTGAGATGTAGGTTGCATTATAATATAAATTATAGACTTCTACTGTACTCTGATGTATGTAGTAAACAATTTTATAACAATTTTGTTCTTTTTACTCTGTTACTTTGACATTGTAATACAACTATATAAGTTAACTGTACATAAAGTTATTTTACAAATTGATTTAAAGTATAGAAACGATTTAAAATAACTGAATAATGTGACAGAATCGGATATTATTTATTTATTTATTTTTTTTTAAAGAAAATATGTCACTAAAGAATAGAATAAAAAATAAAAAATTGAGTAAAATATTTTATTTTATATTATATTATAACGGAAGAACCATTTCTATTTTATTTAATATAGGCGTATAATAAATATCTGAAGACATTTTTATTACTATAAAATTGTTATTATTATTCAACTAAACCGTATAATACAAAAATATTACAGCATAATAAAATATAATATGTAAATAGCTGAGCAGATTCTTCGTCGAGAGGTACTACAATTTTTCTTTATTTTATTCAATTCTTGAATGTCGCTGGGATAAACCATTATAATGAGGAATTAGGCCAGCCAACTCAAAATTGGTCACCTCTCCATTCATTTTATATCTTAATTTATGAATTTGAAAGATAGTAATTAGTTTCATATGAACGGTAACAAAAAAAAATTCAGGATGATTTTATATTAATTTCGTTTTTCCAGTGGCTAATAGGAAATTATAATTTATCTTTGGTAGATAAAATGGTGACATTATAGTAAATAATTGTTTTACTTTTGCTATTTTTTCACTTAAACAATTTATGTTAAATACTAATTTCTATAATTTTTTAATTGAAAACGTCTTTCATATTCGTTAGTGATTCCTCTTTTTTTATACCGATAATCTCAAGCTATAATATGACATTCAGTCATTTTTAATGATCTCCTGAATTTTAATTTTACAAGACATCGGAAGTATCTGATACCTAGACGCATCTGAAAGGTTTTTTGTGAGGTGATTTACTGCTGTAGTCACGTCGCAGAAGAATTAAGTCAAGATTTTAGGATACGTGTAAAACAAGAATATACATATTTGTTTTTAGAGTAAATTAATACCGATTAATATTATTGTTTTGCTATTTAACACACACGGACATAATTTATCTACTTTATGATACGAACGAATTATATTAGTGTTTTGGGAATAAAGAAAGGAAAACATTGGAGTTAACCTGTATTAAATAATTACAACTCAAGAAACAGCTTGAAATGTTCTAGTACAGGCAATTTGTCATCAAACTAGGCTGTATTTGAAAATCCTTATCTACCGATTGATCTTTTTTCCATATGTTAGGGGTGATGAGGGAAGCTTAACTTCAGATTTTTAACACCCCTCCAATAGATTTTTGAAAAACTCGAAAAACTCAAAAAGTTTTTGAAATGCGTTTTTTTCTGAATCTATGCATTTTAGAGAAAAGTATTTCCAACAAAAAATGTAGAGGACATTCTCCTATACAATTAATGTTTTTACAGTTTTGCCGTATAATTTGAAATTGAAATACTAGGTGGCGCTGAAGTTGTAAAAAACGTTGTAAACGAGTAGACCGGGTTCGAACACGTGCCCAATTCACAACATTTTCACACTTTCACAAGCTACAGCTTCAAAACATTAAGTCGTACAAGAACATTTTTATAATAAAAGTTGTCTGTTTTTTTTTTAGATTAACAACTTTTCCAAATGCAATACAGACGAAAAACAATTTTTTCCGATAAAAAAACCGAAAAACTACGTTGTTTACAACTTCAGCGCTATCTAGTATTTCAATTTCAAATTATACGTCATAACTTCAAAGAAATTAATTGTAGAGGAGAATGTCCTCTACATTTTTTGTTTGAAAAACATTTCTCTAAAATGCATAGATTCAGAGTAAACCGCATTTCAAAAACTTTTTGAGTTTTTCAAAAATCTATGGGAAGGGGGATGTTAAAAATCTGCGAGTTAAGCTTCCCTCATCACCCCTAACATATGGAAAAAATATCAATCGGTAGGTAAGGATTTTCAAATAAAAATACAAATTGACTGTACTATTCAGGATTTGAAGCTTTTCATTGCAAAAGTTTTTGTAGTGTCTAAATTCATGAACGTTATTTAGTTATAATTGGCAAAAACATTTAACAAAATCATATGTAATGAAGCATAAACCATGTAACTTTTTTTTGCGGTGGCCCTTAGGCCCGGATTTTTTCTAGTAATAGGTTATAAAAACTTGAGCTCTAAATTGAAGTTCTCGTAATGTAAGTTATTCTTAATTTAATTTCGGGTTTTTATTTATAAATATCTGGCTTTATAATTATGTTTTGGCGATATTTAATACAATTTTTTTTTGCTTCAAATTTTTAATAAATATAAAATTAATTTTATGATTACTATTAAGACATGTAAAATTAAAAAGTTTTTTTTATTTTGTTTCTATGAATTTAAAGTAATGTCATAATGGTTCTAATTTGCTTTAGCATTATGAAACATAAAGATATCATTAAACAAACAAAAGCGTGTTCTGATGTGCAGGATATAAATATGTAAGCCTAATTTTAATTTTAACCATGATATGTAAGTAACGGGAAAAAATTTATTTAGTCTTTTATTTTTTTATTAATATCGAATTTCTTCCCACAATATTATTATTATAAATAACATCAACAATAGAAAAAAAAAAAAAATTTTATAGATATTGCAATTAAATCCGTGGAACAAGAACAAGTTCGAGCTGTCGATATTTTAATGATGAGAAACAATTGTTTTAAAAAACAACAGCCTATCAGTGTTAATCATAAAGTTCTTTTATTTAAAATATTATATATGATGTAATTTTGTTTTTATAACAACCTCGGATATATTATTTAATAAAAACCGCAAGTAGGATATCCAATTCGGTATACACAATAAAGAGTAAAATTACGTCCTGGAAAACTCGATCTTTTGATACATGATTTTTTTTTAAATAAATAAAAAAATTTTTTGATGAAAAGATAAGTTAAAAACCTCAACAAAATGTAAAAGGTCGGTGTCCAGTTTAATTAAAGAAAGGAATTTTCAAATGTACGAGAATCATTTACGGAAGCAATAACGAGAAATATAAAAATAAATCTGACATCTTTCAGTGCTATATTTTCATTCTCGAAAGTCCAATATTATTATAATTCCCATTAATACTTTAACTCTACTACGTTTCGTTTGTATCTACGACAGATTTACATTTCTATCTTAGACATATTAGACAGATACATTTTTTGGCGATGTAACCAGCTTACGATATTTAAACGGAAATATTTTACGGATTTTATTAAACGTTTTATCTATCAGGTTTTGTATTAAAAATCGAATTATTAAAATCAGATTATTAAACGATTAGTACAGTCAATTTGTATTTTTTATTTGAAAATCCTTACCTACCGATTGATCTTTTGTCCATGCGTTAGGGATGATGAGGGAAGCTTAACTCCAGATTTTTAACATCCCCCTCCCATAGATTTTTGAAAAACTCAAAAAGTTTTTGAAATGAGTTTTTCTCTGAATCTATGCATTTTAGAGAAAAGGTTTTCAAACAAAAAATGTAGAGGACATTCTCCTTTACAATTAATGTCTGTGAAGTTATGCCGTATAATTTGAAATTGAAATACTAGGTGGCGATGAATTTGTAAAAAATGTGTTTTTTAGGTTTTTTCACCGGAAAAAATTGTTTTTCGTCTGTATTGCATTTGAAAAAGTTGTTTATCTCAAAAAAACAGACAACTTTTATTTAAATAATTTTCTTGTACGACTTAGCATTCCAAAGTTATAGCGGTACAATGGCAACGCAGCGGTCCTATTGTTACTGTAGCCGGGGAGATCGTCATTGTTCAGCGATTAGACCGGTTTTCGAATACGTGCCCAATTCACTACATTTTCACACTTTCACAAGCTACAGCTCCAAAACGGTAAGTCTGTTTTTTTGAAATTTAACAACTTTTCCAAATGCAATACAAACGAAAAACAATTTTTTCCGGTGAAAACCCCTAAAAAACACGCTTTTTACAACTTCAGCGCCACCTAGTATTTCAATTTCAAATTATATGGCATAACTTCTAAGACATTAATAGTAGAGGAGAATGCCCTACATTTTTTGTTTGAAAAACGTTTCTCTAAAATGCGTAGATTCAGAGAAACACGCATTTCAAAAACTTTTTGAGTTTTTCAAAAATCTATGGGAGGAGGATGTTAAAAATCTGGAGTTCAGCTTCCCTCATCACCCGTAACGTATGGAAAAAACATCAATCGGTAGGTAAGGATTTTCAAATAAAAAATACAAATTGACTGTACTAGATGATCAGTTAAAACTTAATTTTACTGCTTTGGTTAAAAAACGAATTGTTTTTAAACAATTTAGAGAACGTTAATCCATATATATACATACGAATAATACTTATGATTCATGTATCTCTAAACATTAATCATTTCGTAAGTTTTAGATGTTCATATAAATCAGTGAAAAACTTTTTTTACGTATAATATAAACGTATAGCTAAATGTAAAAACCAGTAAATAAATTATCAGGTACATACAATAATAATAAAAAATTATTAGCAAATTTAAAACAAAAATTTGTATATTAAAACATACTGTTATTTACGTTTAGGATTCACTAATAAAAATACTTCAATATTCACGAAATTTGTTTAATACACAAGGTCCCCGGAGGAACATGCGAGCGTTTAACACATAAGTGCGCATAGTCAATTAACGCTCTTAGCAATTCAGCTGATCTATATTTTCCCACAATTGTATATATAATTACTAGCCTGCTAGTCTAGCCAGAACCTGGTCAGCCCAGGCGAATTCCGGAACCAACTCGGGCATCTCTTGGCCATGGGGTAGGCCTTTTAAGCTCCACGAGCTCGCATCGCTCGCCATTCCCAATTCTACAGTGGGACCGGCGCCCTGGACTCCAGCAGATCTTTTTTCGGTCACCATTCCCATCTGCCCAGAGGGCTCCACAACCCGGACCCCTATACTTAATATTTATTTAATTTACTAAGCATTTGGCACCCTTGGTATTACTACAATTGTATAAATTAAGTTTCCACTTACCAACAATTTTAAACGTGTAAATCCTAGTACTTCGGAGCTGTTACTCCATCTTCAGGGATTTTCTAAAAGATTTTAATTTAAATTCAAATCAATAATCTACTAACGACTATTAGATAATAGTCACAAACATCTTACAAACATGAGGTTATTGTCTTATTGACGTACGAATTAATTTTATTCTTGACGACCGATTATTATGAACATAACAGGTTAATTTAAAAAGAATTATGGATTTGAATTTAAATTAACATCCCTGAAGATGGAGTAACAGCTCCGAAAGTACTAGGATTTACGATTTTTAAATTGATGGTAAGTGGGAACTTAATTTACACTACTGAACGTTTATTGCTTAATATTGTATCATTTTTTTATTGTTGTTATATATTTTTTGATACAAATTTTAGATAATTAATGCCTTCTTTGCAATATTACATTTAAATCTGTACTCGTCATTAAAAAAAAAAAAAAAAAAAAAAAATGGTAATAGGTATTCTGTCTAGATTTAAATAACTTAAAAAAAAAAAAAAAAAAAAACATTTTACTTAATTAAACAGTAAGCAATCAAATGACTCAGTATTTTAAACTTGGTCAAGCTTGGCAATTTTCACACGCTACAAATTTTCATTACTCATTCTCTGTTGTAGTTTGATCAGAAAAGGCATCCACCCATAGAAATACCGCCAAATACCTCCCACCTAATCCCAGAAAAAAACTAAGGAACAAAGGAATAAAAAGAAAAAAATAATGGTGTGTGTTTAAAAAAACATTACTAGTTTTTATTTCATTTTACTTTAATTAGGTATAAGAAATAAATGTTAATAGAAAATTTTTGTGTAACAAATTTTGCATATGAAAAATATTTTGAAATTTTAAACTTCGGTGTCACTTATCAGGGATTTATTCAGTATAAACCAATAATTTAAAGGGATAAAAAATGAAAATTTAAATATACTTATTTTTGGAAATGTAACTTAAGATTTCATCTTCTACTGACAGATAACTTAAGGTAATTCTTTCACAATTTACCTAGTTAATAATTTTAACATCGGGACGATCCATAACGTTGGCTGGATATATTTCATTATTCATAATTTCATTTCATTACTTTTGTAAAAACCAAACTAATGAAACTAGCACAAACGATTGCGTTTTCATTTTTAATTGTATTACATTATGCTTTTAGGTGTAGTAACTATAACAGTATTATGCAGTTTTACTAAAGACACGATCAACCACTCCTTAAAGGTAGATAATCATTCAAAAGAATAAAAATCATTCCATTGTAAGGTTATTTAGGGAAATGAGGAATGAAGTGATTTTTTATTTTCTTCTTTACTGTGCAGGTTTTTTTTATATTGGTTTTCTGCAGGTAGAGGCAGAGTAGAGGGTACTGTGATCAATTTTTTTTATAAAATGGCGTCAATCCAGGAGGAAGTGCAATGTGTTTTATATCACGAGTCGAAATCACCAATTACTGCGCAGCGAAATTTTAGAAGGGAATACGGACGACTAGCACCTGATAGCAAGAGTGTCGTTGCGTGGTTTGCAAGTTTAAGGAGAGTGGAAATTTAGTCGACCCTCCACGAACAGGGCGGCCATTCGTTAGTGAAGAGAAGGTTGAGGTTGTGCATCAAGCATTTCTACGTACCCCTTCCAAATCTACTCGTCATGCATCTCGTGAACTAGGGATTCCCCGGTCAACAGTGCACAAAATTTTACACAAAAAACTAAGTTTTCACGCGTATAAAAATCAGATATTACAACCTCTACAACCAGATAACGGCTCTCGTCGTGCTGCCTTGCGATCCAGAATTTGAAACGGAATGATAACGACAATGAGTCCCTGCAGCGTATGTGCTTTTCAGACGAGGCTACTTTCCACCCCTTAGGGAAAGTAAACAGGCATAATGTAAGAATGTGGGGTTCAGAAAATCCGTATTTTACCAGAAAAGAAATTAGAGATTTCCCTAAAGTGAATATGTGGTGGGGGTTGATGCACAACAGAATCACTGATCCCTTCTTTTTCATCGAACGATCAATAAATAACAACTAATATTTACCTAGTTATACTGCAATAATTGCTATACGTCAACTAAATGACTTGCAACCTAGGTTGGTTTTCCAGCAGGATGGCGCACCACCACGATGTGGATTACTGCTTCGAGATTTACTGAATAAATCATTTCATGGCAGATGGATTGGTAGTGACGTCTCGCTCCCTGGCCACCACGATCACCAGACATAATTCCCTTAGACTTTTTCCTCTGGGGTTATGTTAAGGACACAGTCTATGTAACACCCGTACTTGACTGAGACGGAGAATAACTGAAGCTGTTGCTAGTGTTACCGAAGAAATGTTGACTAACACATGGCGTGAAATTGATTATCGGTTAGACATTCTACGAGCAACAAAAGGCGCACATGTTGGAAGTTTATTGACATGGTAAACAAAAATTTATATTTTTTACTTTCTTTTGCCACAAGCCGCACAGCTGTAACTGTAATAGTTTTATTGTAATAAAGTTTGTAATCATGGAAAGACACTGAAAGATACTGTATAATACCGGTATCTTCTGTTAAAAATTTCTAGAAAAATTATAAAATAACTTAAAGCGCCTTCCTTCAATAGAGATTAAAATTTACAGATTCTCAAGTCGTTTATCTATCTATATCTATATATATATATATATATAAGTATTATTATAAATCCACTTATATAACGCATAGTTATGTACTGTTTCATATTAATAGAAATTGGAGAATTTAGTATTAAAGTAATGTAAGTAATTTATAATAATTATGTGTGAATATAATTGAATACATGAATTAATTAAATATACAATGAATATAGATTAGAATACTATGTTAAATTACCAATGTCAGATTCAATGTTACTTTTTTATAAAAATAGTAACCTTGAATAGGACAAGCAATGTCATTAACAAGGTAATTATTTCTTTTTTACGTATAAAAGAAATAACATTTAAATTATTCTACAAAAAATTTCTTTAAACTATTTTAAATATTATTTATTTTTTTAATTGTGAAAGTAAGAAAATATTAATTAACCTTTCTCTTAAAAAAATTATTAATATTTATATTTTTCTCATAAAAATATAATAAATACAATAATAATAATATTGGAATTTATAATAAAACATGTCATTAAATAATTGAAAATTTAATGGTAAAAATATTTTAAAAATAAAAATTGCATTTAAATTTTTTGCTTACCTCATCCTGAAATAAACTTTCACAAGTGTATTTGGAGTTTAAATGTGTACATAAAATATAACTGTTAAATAAAAGAGAAAGTATGGTAAAATTGAAAACCCACTTTAAAAAATAAATAATAAAACAAAATTATAAAAATATAATTTATTTGTTTTATCTTATTACGACTGCTCAAAAAGAAGTGTAGATTCACATATTCACACAAGGCATTTTTACACGCGCTACAAATCAATCATCTCATCCTCTGAAGCAATACCTAACGGTGGTCTCGGAGGTTAAACAAACAAAAAGTAAGAAGAAGAAAAAGAAGCCGATCTGATTTAAATGTACGAGTATATGACTCCGCTTTGGAATCCTTACGTTACTGGAAATGTCAAAGGCTATATAAATATGTATATATATATATATATATATATATATATATTCTTATTGTGTGTATATATACTTATTTGTCTTCATTTTTTCTCCTTTTATTGTCACGTAACCACCATCCCCTAAATTTTCCAAAGCTTGCTCGATTAGTTTAGCTCCATAAATGTTAAAAAAGATTGGTGACATGCAGCATACCAGTCTAACTCCTCTTCCCATCTTTACTGTTTTTGCGTCGCTAGTTCCTTTTCTTTTATTTGAATTAGTAGCTATCAATAAAAAAGAAGTGCTTTACACTATATTAAACTTTAATTTCTGTTGAAGGTTTTAACTTGCTTGAAGAAAAACTTGAAAAATTACGATAATTTAAGCTTAAAGTTCATAATTTTTTAAAATATTTTTGTATAATTAACGCATCATGAAGCTTGTGGGTAGGAATATGAAATTAATATTTTGTGGCATGAAAAAAATAGCATGACTAACCGGGATTCGAACTGAAACATTCCAGATGTCCCTTTTTCAGATACCTAGATTCTCAAAGACTAAGACGTGCACTTGCTGAAAGTGTAATTTCAATGATCCTTTTTTAAAAATTACGAAAAAAAATAATTTTTATAATTATTTATTAAGTAAGAATTTTTTTTATCTACCGGCTATTTTTTTTTAATTTTCTGTTTATCGGCATCAGTATGGTAGTCGTTAAAAAAAAACTACTCTTTCGACTTTCAGTAAAAATACATAATTTTTTTACTGTTACAGTAGATTCACAATTTCAGCGAAAGAAGAATTTTAATTAAAATTAGTTGAAATCTTCGTCGCCTCTTTGATAAGTCTACATATAGATCTTATAATTACAGGGTGTCCCATATAAAACGCAACCCATCAATCACTCATCCATGAAATTTCAAAAGTCAAGCTTACTCCCTTACTCGTTACTGAAATGGACTCGTCCAACATCTGAACATCGCGGCGACGCAGTAGAACACTACCGATAGTAACAACAATGCAATCATAACGTTCAGTGTATTGCTAGAGACAAGATGGTGTTTTCGCTAGTTGAACGTGTTTTCATTGTTGAGTCGTACTTCAGTACGAAATCAGTGGTTGCAGTGCAAGATTTGTTTCGCCATAAGTACCCAGATAAACCAGCTCCTAACAAAACATCAGTATTAAGGTTAGTTGAAAAATTTAGAGAGACCGGCTCTGTTAATAACAAGGAACACAAAAGATCTGCGTCAGTGTTGAATACAGATACAGTCACTGAAATCAAAGACCGATTACTCGCCTCGCCAAATAAATCGATCAGACGTTTGTATGCTGAAATTAATTTGTCTAAATCAACTGTTCATCGGGCGACCAAACAATTACAGTTACGACCTTATCGCATTCAAACGGTTCATCAACTTCTTGAGCCCGACAAAGAAAAACGGCTACAATATTGTCAACGGTTCCGTCGATTTCTGCGTGAGGGAATTAATGTTATGGATTCGTTATTTTTCACAGATGAAGCACGGTTTCATTTAGATGGCTACGTAAACAGCCAAAACAGTTGAATTTGGAGCGCTGAAAATCCCCACGTTTATCACAAAAAACAATTACACCCGCAGAAGTCGGACGTGTAGTGCGCGATATCGCGGAAGAAAATAATCGGTCCTATTTTTGTCGAGTACACCATTAATCAGGAACGATATCAGGATATTTTATTTCAGTTCATCGCACTCTTGATAGAGGAAGACAGACACTGCTGGTTACAACATAACGGTGAGACATCGCACTATGCAGGTTCAACTTCTGATTTCGTTGAGGAATTCTTTGGTAATGTGTTATCGGTCGAGGCTTGTGGCCACCAAGATCTCCAGATTTGACTGTGGCGGATTTTTTCTACGGGGTTACCTCAAAGAAAAAGCCTACAGCAATAAACCACGAACACTTGAACGATTGAAAGTCAATATTGACAAGCTGTATTAAATATCCAGCCACAAACTTTGAAAAAAGTTGCAAGAAACGCTGTAAAAAGAATTGAAGCTTGTATTCAATAAGATGGCGGCCACTTCCAACATTTACTCTAAATGTAAGGTTATGGATGTTATTAATAAAAATTACATTTACATTTACAAATGCCTTTTTATTATTGCAATACCTACCAATATAAGGTTGGGTTGCATTTTATATGGGACACCCTGTATATTCACAGCTGATTTCGCTGAGGAGAATTTCAGCTTTAAAATTTCTAGTTCATTAAAATGTTTAAACAAATGCGATCGAAAAAAAATGTATTTTAGATGCCAAACAATAAATAAAGCTTTTTTCTTTTATATCCATTTGAAATCAGAGAAAGCAAAAATTATTAGATTTATTACTATTTAGGTCGCACGTTTAAGTGAAAAAAATAACTTTTATGATAACTCACGCTCAACAGCAAATACCTAATCATATTGTCACGATATCGATCAATTTTTTCACGTCCTTATTTTCACTATTCAATATTATTATTATTACATTTCACAGCATACGCAATACAGAGTTTTATAGCAAAGCTGTATAAGTTTATAGGTATTGTATGTTATTTACAATTAGAAAGTTATTTACCACAATTACCATTATATCAATAATAATATAGGTGTAAGAGAAGATTACAATTTTAATAGTTTTATGGTGTAAGGATTGACATAGTGATGGTACGTCAGTATAAAAAAAAGAAATAGATTAAACCGATCGCGTTGTATAGTTGATGATGTTTAAAGCTTGAGTAATTCGATTCAAAATAAGTGAAAAAAAAAAAAAATAAACGAGATGAAAAATAATTTATATTTTATTGCTAACGGATAAAATTTTATGATGTTAAATAAATTTATAAAAAAAAAGGAAAAGTACGAAAAAATCTATAAAAATGATCCCCACCCAAAAAAGTAAAAAAAATTAAAAACTGGAAAATTTATATACGAAGATTATTCAATAAAATCGTAATGAAAAATTAACGACAAAAGGAAGAAAAAGTAAAAATAAAAAATAACATACAAATTTTCCAGAACATATTAAAAAAAAATTAATATCTATTAACACAAAAATAATAAACTATAGAACAGTAATTCAACTGAAATTTTGTGTTAACTTGACGATATCAGAACTAATAGAATTAAAACTATAGAAGAATTTCGAGAAAACTCCGTGGAACAAAACAAAAAAATAGGAAATATAAATTAAATTCAAATAAAGAAATTTATCAAAACATAAAAATGATAACACGTACTCAATGGGAAAAAAACAGATTAATGAACTTTTCTCATATTTAGAATGAATAACAGACTAACTAAAAAAAAATTTTATCACCGGTTAAAAAAAAACCTGAAAAAAAGTTGTGATACTTATTGGCATTGGTTATTTATTCTTATATAGTGGGAAAATGAAGATACATGAAAAAAGTTACCTAAGATTTATTTTTTGGGATGAAGTTTGTTGTAAAATTATAAATATATATTTAAAAAAAAAGTTGTTAATTAAAAAAATGTGTATTTTTTAATATTTTTTTGTTTCTCCACCTCCAAAATCACGTTCCAAGAAATCTTTTGATTTTCTACTCTACTATATTAAATGGAAGAAACTAAAAAAAACTCCGTTAAAAAATGTACATCCAATAGAAAGTTACCTAAGTTTTGTTTTTAGGGGTGGGGAATTGATGAACTCGCAAAAATGTTCAAAATCAAACTTTCGATGAAATTTTATTGTAATATTATTTAAAGTTTAAATAAACCAAAAAAACTTTAAAAAAATCAAAAAAGTCGATATTCTTAAACTTTGATCGGCTCCCTAGCCTTGAAAGTATTTTTTTTCTTTTTGGATCACGTGTACTACTACTACTACTATGTCTCTCTCTTTTTCTGTTTAGCCTCCGTAACAACCATAAGGTTGAATGAAAATGTTATTATGAATGCAAATGAAATGTTGTCTTGTACAGTCTCAGGTCGACAATCCCTGAGGTGTGTGGTTAATTGAAATCCAACCATTAAAGAACACCAGTCACCACGATCAGTATTTTTATGTCTAGGAAGACATATAAAAAAAACTGGTTAAAAAATATGCAGTAAGATAGTTTTTTTTCGATTTTTGGGCAAGGTGGGATTTTAGAGAAATATATATTTTTTTTAAATAATAAGGATAAGCTCACTCATGTACTGAGCTTAATATAAAGTGGGATTTGCTACCAAATTTTTGAAAAACTTGACCTCAAATAACTCTCTACCTTCCTGGACATATTGAAATGTTACCTACAAATTGCGCCATAAACACGAGTCTCTGTACTAACCTTCATCAAAATCGGTTTCTCTAGTCAAAAGTGATTAAACCGTTAGCTTCAAACATCCAACACAAGTACATTTGTACGTACGAACAATCCTTCCCACTTTTTTTAGGGTCTCTGGGTCATCAAACTTTCAGAAATGCAAAAATAGCCCATACCCAATTTTTTGACTGTTTAACATACTTTCCTTCTTGCAGCATAGCTCTTGAGCTATGAGCTTGCTTATAGCTGAAGAGCTCAAATTTTTATTCTCTTGGCAAGCTCTTGGCTCTTGCCAGGAGAATATAAATATTCATACAGTTAAATTAGAAAAAAAAAAAACTTTGGAACAAGTTAAATTAAAAATATTAGAATTATAAGACAGGAACAAAGTAAGAAATGTAATCCGAAATGCAGAATTCAAAGAAAAGCCCAAACTGAAAATGGGTTAAAATATGGACAGAAGAATGGGAAAAAAGAACATCTCGAAATTTTTAAATAATGAAACGGTACTGATATAAGATGAAAATTGCAATTAAAATATCTGGTCTTTAGTTCGTCTAATTGAAAAAAAGGAAAGCTACAACACCATATTTTTCACTATTTTCTAGCAACACAATTTTATGTCCACCTTACTCTAGAATGTTGTAAAATCTCTGTATATCATATAGTAGAATGATTTATATTAATTTATTTATTTACACAACCTCCCCAGTCTTTTTTTTTTTTTTTAAGATTTTGACATATTCAGTACTTTCAAGTATACGAGAAGTCATACTTTCTTTTAGTTAGAGAAATGATATTTACTATATAGCTATATTCCTATAATGATCAAAGAGATATGACTTGAAGGGCTTAATTTCATCAGTATTTCCATGGAAAAGACATGTTTATTTACAAAATAAGCATGTATCCTACCATTTTAATACCCGACATTTATCAAATATCAGTGTTCCAAATATATATTTTTTAATATTTCTTTTAATATATATTTTTTCTTTTTATTTCCTTGTACGAAGTAAAGGAAGTAATGTGATCGTAAAAAATTTTGGTTTTCAGATTTCTACGGAAATATCCGTTTTGACCAGCCCTAAATACATTTTGACTAGTTCCGGCGTGACGTCTGTACGTACGTACGTACGTATGTGCGTATGTATGTATCTCGCGTAATTCAAAAACGATTATCCGTAGGATGTTAAAATTTTGGATCTAGGACTGTAGTAACATATAGTTGTGCACTTCCCCTTTTGATTGCAATCGACTGGACCAAAAGTGTCTAAAAAAGCCCAAAATCCAAAAATAATTGAATTTTGGACTTTTTCATAACTCCAGTATGAAAGCTTTTCAACGATATCGTAAGTGGTACTTATTTTCATTGGTTCCAGAATTATAGCTAAATAAAATTTTGTTCAATGAAATATTTTTATCTTACAAGAGGAAGGCGCATCGATTTAAATTCGATTTATCTTCTTTTTTTTAATTTTTAATTTAAATATATTGATTTATTAATAATTATTAACTTCTGATTGTAAGAAAAATTTACAATAGATAACTCGGTAATAATAATAATAATAATAATAAAAAAAAAAAAAAAATATGAAAAAATATCAGAAGTTATAAATGAAATAAAATTTTATGAACTTTTAAAAATGTATATATGTAATTTAATAGGCTTACAAGTAAGTCATACGGTGTCCACATCACTTTTTTTTTAATATCAATATTAAAATGGTACATACAATAAATAAAAAGATATTAAATTAAACAAAAAATTGAAATGTCCCCACCCCCCAAAAAAGGATAATATAGTTGTGGATATATGTTAATTAATCTTTTTCTTTCAATTGTCCACAGCTGTTTTTTTTCTTCAAAAATACAGCTACATATTTTATACTAAATCATGTTTTATGTTTTTCAATCGATTTGTTTTTATTTATATTTTTTGTTTTGTATTTATATTTATTTTTAATCGATTCTTTTATAAATATAATGACAATGATGATTATTTGACATTCATCATTATTAAACTATTCCTGAATATGACTATTAATATTTTTATAAATAAATTAATCATATTACATTTTAACGTTAAGAAAGTTTTAGTGTTAAGTATTAACAATTAAACTGGGAAAAAAATTATTTTATCAGATTATTCTACTTTTTAATCTTATGAAAACAACGAGGAAGAAACCCCGCTATAATAATATTTGATTTAACCAGTTTGGTACGCATATATTAACGCCTCCGTATCGTATACATCACATTTATAATGCATTCTGATGATAATAATTTGGTTCCTAAAAGTAGTACAAACGATAGGTAGTCGGTGACCTACAGAAGTACAGTACATAATGTCGGTATGTGTGAATGTGGGCGCGCGTGCGTAAAAAAAGAAATAAAAAAAATTATTGTCAGTACTAGTGAGAAGTACGAGGGAGGGGAGAGTATCAACCAAACCAAATACTTTACTACGTGGGTTATGAAAGAGCATTCAACTGTAAATAGTCACGTATTTGGATCGTACATACAATAGGAAACTTTCTGACCACAACAGTAACTACAAAATATACGATGTCTACTGCCGACTCGATTTCAATTTATTTTTCTATTTATTCACTGTCAATGAAATATATATAATACATAGAAAAACAGAAATATAATAATTTTTTTTATGAAGGCTTATTGAGTATAATATTAATTCAACTATGACGAAAAGCAGTAGTTTACATATCTTGAATTCAATCACGAATTTAACGGTTTAAATCGAATACAATTTCCTTGTTTTTCATTAAACGATATATAGCGAAGTTATGAAGACTCACCTCTCTACCGCGAGACGCGATTCAGTGAATCATGAAATCATTAATGATGAATATGACAACGAATAATTTTTTTATCTTGATTACTGATTAGCATACAGGAAATGATATTTATCGAGTGAACAAGCTACAACCGAACGACTACAGATTAAGCACAATTGTGACATGTAATATTTGATAAATGAAATGAAAACGTAAATTTTATTAAATTCTGTTTTTACATTAGCTGTGTATTTATTTTTACCAGTGACGGCTAGCGTATAGGCGCTGAGAACTGCAGCATCCCCTATTTCCACTCGATATTATCGATAACATTTAATATAATGAGTCCTTTTTTTATTAATTCTTTCTTTATGCTTGTACAATATATATATATAAATATATAATATATAGAATATATATATATTTATATATAATCCTTAAGATTGATGTCAGTAGCCATCCTCCAATTTATGAAAAATATACAAACATCTTTGTATAGAGCTGCGCGCTTCACAGTTCTAACGATCTGGTGTTTGGCTGTTATGCGCATACGCACATAGGAAGCTGCACACGAGAAAGAAAGAAAGAAAGAAAGAGAGAGCGAAAGAAAGAAAGAGAGAGAGAGAGTGAGAGAGAGAGAAAGAGAGAGAGAGAGCACTGTCGCTCCCGCAGTGCCGATCCTGGAGTGCTGGTGGAAGGTGATTTATTTTTACTCCTTGTTCGTTCCCTTTTCTAGTTTAGTCGGTGGAAGTAATATGAAAGTGGTTTATTTGTTTTTTCAGTGGTATCAGAAGATGGCGGAAAGCAAGGGCTCTTTGATTGCTAAGTCTGTCCGAAAACACGCTGGAAGGGCGAAAGAAAAGGTAATTAGTAAAAACTAATTATGTATTTGATTCTGTACTCATAGAAATTTAAATACCATTGGACTATAGTATTTTTAAGTGGACATTTTATTAAGTTATTATCTAATAATACTTTTCTTTCTCCCGTTTAGCCTCTGGTAATTACCGTTCAAATAATATGTCAGAGGATGAATGAGGATGATATGTATGAGTGTAAATGAAGTGTAGTCTTGTACAGTCTCAGTTCTATCATTCCTGAGATGTGTGGTTAATTGAAAACCCAACCACCAAAGAACACCGGTATCCACGATTTAGTATTCAAATCCGTGTAAAAATACCTAATTTTATTAGGACTTATATATAAATTTTATAAATGACTTATTAGAACGCTGGAACATTCGAATTCCAAATCAGTTGATTTTGGGAAGACGTGTTCACCACTAGACCAACCCGGTAGGTTTATCTAATAATACTTTTTTCCTCTCAACTCCTCTGGGCCTCCCCACCTACCGGCTGTACGTCCGGCATGGCAGGTCGGCCCACCGGTTCAGCTCTTTTGAGAGTTCCTTATTTAGATTTGCCCATTTCTGACACCACGCCATACCTGGTTTGTCATGGCGTGGTGTCGGGTCTTTTCACTGATCTTCCTTTTCCAATATTCCTAACTTAGAGCCCCTGGAGTCCCCAGCGGCTCATTGGAACCGACACACCTCGGCATGTCGGCCGAGGAGGTATTATTATCTAATAATACTGAAAAACATTATCAAAACTGACATTTTATTATTTATTCGGTTAAACCAATACGGTTTTTAAGCATAATGTGCTTGAAACCATGTGTACATATGTACTCTTGAATGTGATAAAGCGTAGAATTAGATTTTTATCCTGCTTCCAGCTATTCTATTTGGTTCTTTTTTTTCCGTTCTTTTATTTTACAGAAAACTTTAATCATGACCTTGAAAAGGTCCAGAAAAAAATTCACTGGAGCAGTACTAATTATAGCTTCACTAAGCTATAATTAGCTATAATAAATAGCTTCACTAATTATAGCTACGAGCCGCCACTGATTTTTACAAAAGTTGTAAGTAGTTCCCTGCATAGCGATGCCCTTTTGTGCTCAACTGATAATTTACTTGATCCAAACTGTTATCAATATCACCGACATATAGTCGAATGTCGCCTTTAGTTCATCGATAGGGTGGGTGTTTTATTCATAAACTCTACTTTTCAAATAGCTCTAAAGAAAAAAAAATCGCAACTAGAAAAATCTGAAGAAGCCGGAGGCCACCGCTCTCTGCTAACAATCCCTTCTTCTGTAAGCCTTATGGGCGTATGCTAGTGAATCGTTTGATGTATAACATGTTGATCCGCACTGATCTCTATACAACTGGATAGGGGATCCCATGTATTGGAATTGGTAAAATTTGAAGCATAAACTAGTGCCAATAAATGAGAACCGGTAGAACTAAATAAAATGAAACGGCGCATGCGCAGAGGTAAGTGTAACACTAGGGATAAAACCATGTTTTAAATTTAAACCGATGCGTACAAGTGTTTTTGAATTTGTATTCTGAATAAAGTGACCTATTTTTATTGCATTAAAAAACAACTGATTGTGATTGTGAATACCTGTAAATTGAAAATAAATTTGTGAGTAAAATCATGCGTAAGTGTGTGTTTTGTAAAACAAAAGATACGAAAAATTGAACAATGTATCTTTCTTTAAGTAAGGACAACGTAAGATTTGAGATTATAACAACGTAAGAATTGCAAAACTTACGTAATTATTGTGAATTCGTAATAAGTTGTTTTTCATAAATAATAAAAAAAATATTTTATATATATATATATAGTTTATAAACTATACTGAAAACTTGAAGGTTATTTTTTGAAACTGGTTTAAAATATGTGGCGAGAAATTGATTTGAAAAATTGAACATTTTTTATTATATTTTGGTTGTTCAAATTGGCTTAGAAAATTGTTCATATATTAGCTCTGTATAAATATTAGCCATTTAACTACTTAAAAAAAGAAAACTGAAATTTTCTACAACTGTCCGTAAATTTCTGCTTGTTTAGCGAAAATGACCGTTCTTTTGGTTATCTGACTTGAGTAAAAATAAACATCCCTACTATCACAATTGTAATTGCGCAAGCGTACAATGGTTTTATTTAGTTTCCAACATCTCATTCTGCGGCATTGTAATATGCTTCAATATTGAACACTTTTTTTTTGTTTAACCTCCGGGTCCACCGTTAGGTATTGCTTCAGAGGATGAGATGAATGATTTATAGCGTGTGTGAAAATGCCATGCCACACCGGGATTCGAACCCGGGACCTCCGGATGACAAGCCGAGACGCTACTGCTCGAGCCACAGAGGCCGGCAATATTGAACACTTAATTATATTTTACGCTATAAGGATCTACTATCCAGTTAAATAAAGGTAAGTGTTGCTCCGTCATGTTAGAAGGCGCACTCTTGTTCACGATCTGTTAACTAGGAAAATTCTTTGAAAAATGTACTATACACTTCTGCAGTGATAGTCCGGTCCAAATTTTTTTTTTTTACCACTGTAATATTACCAGAAACAGCACACTATCTACAGATTTTCTCATCGTGAAGTAGATGATCAAACATCCGGTAAAAATTTTCAGTCATCCAATACCTAATGCTATACGAATTAACATTCACAGATAAATAAATCGATATTCTCGTTTGACATGTAAAACAAAATCTGGTCTATCGACAATGCTTTTGAAAAGCCAGTCACAATAATTAAGACGTTTCGATTTATCTATTTCAGTAAGTCGTTCCATAGTCGTTAACAGATACGGTTTCAAATTTAAAATATGAGGAATCTTATGTGTATTTTACATTAGTTTGTTATGATAATTTACTTATTAATTTTTTCAGACCGGTAAAAAAATTCTTCTTTGAATTTCGGTTACGGTCTCTGGAATCCAAAAGGGAGGTCACCTATTTCTTTTTGTGTTTGAAACCGATCCCATTGTACGACATTTTTTAATCGAATCGTATATGTTATTTTTTGCTAGGATAATGTCATTCAGAAAATTTTCTGTGAATATTTGACGCGTTTCTTGAAAGAATCCGCAACGCACATAAGCTTCCATTACAGCAACCCTTTCCTCGATCGTATAAGGCATTTTTGAAAGCGCAACTGTAAAAGAATATGCGCTGAAGCATGAATAATTTACTACTGACAACAATAAACTAGAGTAGTAACATACATATCCACCGCGTTGGTCGAGTGGTGAACTCGCCATCAAAAATCAGCTGATTTCGAAGTCGAGAGTTCTAAAGTTCAGTTCCTTTTAACTGATCTGAATACTAGATCATGGATACCGGTGTTCTTTGGTGGTTGGGTTTCAGTTAACCACACATCTCAGGAACGGTCGACCTGAGACTGTAAAGTCTATAAAGTAAACACATAAGTTAGCACAGCAACAAAATATCGGACTTGCTACCGCAAATAAAGCTGTAAAAAAAAAATAACTGAAACTTTTCCCCTACAGCGTTTAAGAATTGAAACCTATAGATCATGTCTTAAGACTAAATTATTGTCAATGGTTTAAACGTTTTATTGACCAAACTTCCGTAGGAATCCTCGACAATACATTTTTTTTTACAGATGAAGTGTGGTTTCATCTAGTAGCTGGGGAGTGAATATTAATTCACAAAATACACGCCTGTAGTCGATAGGTAACCTCCATGAATTTCATGAAGCGAACATTGGAATCTGAGTCGATATGAGTAGAACTCGCGTTGCGGGTCCAGTATTTTTCAAAAATACAGTTAATAGTAATCATTATTGTACTGTTTTAATAAACTTCATTACTTAGTCAATAGAAGTGGAAATCAATCACGTTTGGTTCCATCAGGATGGCGTCACAGCGCACGCAGCTAACAGGTCACTGACTTTTTTACGAAATGTTTTGGTAAACGAATCTTTTCGAGGGGTTTACCGAAAGGACTTCAGTAGACGGTCTGAAGGGGAATTACGTCGGGAGGACAGGCTTCATAAGCCTAGCCTTCCGCGGTCGGCCCATAAAATGGGTTCGATAATGCTGGTTCAACAACGGATTGGAATGCAACTAAATCCGTCTTAAAAATCACTAAATAATAAACAAAACTTAAAAAATTAGACCCGCGATTTAAAATAACCCTTTTTAAAAAACAAGCCCGATTAGAATCATCCAGCAGCAAGGGATTCTGTCCAGGTTCTGCGATAAGTAGGGAGAAATAAACTCCCGCCAACTTTGCATTCCATTCCATTCCATTCGAGGGGTTTGCGGTCTGCACGATCGCCAATATGACTCCCCTGGATTACTTTCTACGGGAGCAGCAGCGAAACAAGTAGCGTATCGCAACATACCATGCGCGATTGACGAACTAAACACCGCAATAAAGGCATACATACGAGACATTCCACTATATCTGCTGGTTAAAAGGTTTGAAAACAAAATGAAACGTGTGCAGTGTTGTACTGATGTTGGAAGAGATCATTTTCAACACCTTTTATAAACTATTCCAGTTATTGTTATATCTGTTCCTATAAAATAATTAAATAAAAATACAAAGTATTAATTAAGAAAGTTTCATCATTACACTTCCATAAATCCAATGAACAGCAACTTTCTGAACGTACTAAAAAAAAAAAAATAAATAAAAATTAAACCCGGTATATGCTCTGTAGTCGGCTAAGGAATTTGAAGTGGCTACGCATACAATTAGAAAATAATTGAATTATCCTGATAAATCCAGA
This sequence comes from Lycorma delicatula, assembly GCF_047948215.1. Taxonomy (NCBI): domain Eukaryota; kingdom Metazoa; phylum Arthropoda; class Insecta; order Hemiptera; family Fulgoridae; genus Lycorma; species Lycorma delicatula. Next base: position 30,181,481 of record NC_134464.1, on the reverse strand, counting down.
TGCTGTCCAAAATTCCAGCTATTCGGAACTTTGTTCTATTTATCCAGATGAAAATAGGTTTTTTTTTAACATTTTGGTATAAACTAAGGAATATACAATTATTTCGATTTTTTTTGATTCTGAGGAGCACAGGATAGTATTTTTTGTTAATTAAGGTTGCGTATAATGGTTGAACCAGACCTTTTTTCTTCTTTTCTTTCTTTTTCCTGTTTAGTCTCTGGTAACTACAGTTCATATAATACTTCAGAGGATGAATGAGGATGATATGTATGAGTGTAAATGAAGTGTAGTTGTACATTCTCACTTCGACCATTCCTGAGATGTGTGGTTAATTGAAACCCAACCACCAAAGAACACCGGTATCCACGATCTAGTATTCAAATCCGTGTAAAAATAACTGGCTTTACTAGGACTTGAACGCTGGAACTCTTGACTTACAAATCAGCTGATTTGGGAAGACGCGTTCACCACTAGACCAACCCGGTGGGTTGGTTGAACCAGACCTGAGTACCTTGAACTTAACCAAAGATTTCCAGTTTACCATGAATAGAGATGGACCAGTTTTATGCTCTTCCTATTAAAAAAAAAATCTTTATTTAAACGTATATATTAAAAAAAAAAAAAAAAAAAAAATGATAAGATTATGCTATATAATCTATAATATATATATATAAATGTAGTGATTTCTGTAAGTCTGTTAATCTTTCATAAAAAACTAATCAATCATTCAGCTGACATTTTTCGTAACCAAAGTTTTTATACCTGGAAAGAACATAAGATATTGCCGATAAGAAGTGTTTCACCGTTCCAAGATGGGGGTCGTTTTATTGGGTAACGAGTAACAACCGGATTTTATTCCTTGTCAATATTCAACTTTACCATTGCCAAATCGTTGGTCAAATCGAATTCGGAGACCGCTTGCAGTGTTTGAAATTAAATTTTCAACAAAACAGGTCTCTTTGACTTTTTCGATATCTCTTTCGGTTATCGAAAAAAGTAGCTTTAAAGGTACAACGGATTTTGGCGCGGCGGCTCAACTAACACAGCCACTGCCACATTTATTATATGCACGAAGCGACTGGCTTCACCTGCCTCCATTACTTGAGTAAAAAATAAAAAAAAAAGAGAAATGATGTGCGGCCGCCCATAATAGTGTTTATCTGGTAACGCTACGAACCGTGCAAAATACATTTTTCCCGTACAAAGGATGGGTATCCAGCTATAACTACTGTCTTTTAAGATAGGTATGATTATTCTCAAACCCATTTCAGATCAATCAAAGTTTCGATTCCTGTACTGACCAAACTGTAGCTCTGAAGAAATTAGTATACTGACGGTTTTTATAAATTGAACAGTGACGGGAAGGGGGAACAAAACAAACCCTGATCAGCTAATTAGAATCTAAAATTATATTGAAAAACTATAAACGGATATCCAACTCGTAGAATGTGGTAAATTTAATCTCAAAATTAAAACTGGTTGTTGACTAAGTGCATCATTAAAAATTAAATTAAATGTTCAAGGTAAAAACATAAAGACAAATAATATTTAAATTTCATGACCCAAGAAGTTTAACTAATTTTTTTTGGGCGGGGGGGGGGGGGGGAAATGCTTCGTCGTATTTCACCAACATTAAATACAAAAATTTTTGGCTAGGATACATTAATATATATTTAAGTTAAATTAAGAAATAATTACGTAATTAATTTCCGTTAAAACATTTCGTAATATATTTTTAAATTTTAAAATCGTGAGGGCTTTATTTAAATATAAATAAAATAAAATTATTTTTACTCTTGGTAGCGTGTTAGATATACATGCTATGCTGGTAAATGATGCGGTGCGTGAGTATACATTAGAAACTTGCTTATTTATCTAAACAGAAGCTCTTATAAACTGTATAAATGGATAAAATGTTAGAACTGTATTTAAAAAAAAATGATGTCATAATAAGTTCTCTCAGACATTCACACTCTCTCTTTCCCCTCTCAATATACTTTCTAGGTAAATGTGAAGTGTTGGTGTGCGTTATGCAATGTACATCACACATCAGTGGCCGTAAAATACACTTATATATTGGTATATGGTTATTAATTTACGAGTATATTTAATTTTTGATGTGTTGTTAACATTCTGTAGCAGACTCCAAACATGAATGGATGGATACATGTTGCATATGTTAATAGAGTTCGCATGTGTTAAGAAACATTTACATACAGAGTTATACTCGTGCCATATATAAATGAAGAATTTACTTTCTCTTAAGATGCGCAATTATTCTGTACGCACTTAATGAATGCATGAACGCAGTTTGTAACTAGGCTACGATGATTTCATTTGAATACTAGATCGTGAATACCGGTGTTCTTCGGTGGTTAGGTTTCAATTAACTATACATCTCTGGAATGGTCGACCTGAGACTGTACAAGACGACCACTTCATTTACCATTCATACATATTATCTTCATTCATCCTCTGAAGTAATACTTTACGGTGGTTCCGGAGGATAAACAGAAAAAAGAGAGGCTATGATGACTTGATTATAATGTACAACGAAAGGTGCTATGTTATTACTGTAAAATTATATAAAATTTGACCAACTATATTCTAATTTAGGTAGTGGTAAAAATTTGAGCTTATCATTTATTCAAATTTTGAATTATAAATAGATTTTTATTTTAAAGACTGATTTGGAGATTTTAAAAACTAAAGAAATTAAATTGAAATAATTAACATACAGTGTAGCATCAGTAAACGGGATATTTTGAAGTAACTCTCACTAAAGTAAAAATATCTGATGTAGACAGTACATGACTTCCTTGTACGCCTATTAAATTATATATACGCTTTTTTTTAAGAATCAGGGGTTAATAATTATTAATAAATCAATATATTTAAATTAAAAAAAAGTTAAAAAAAAAGAAATGAAGTCGGATTCGAACCGGTATGCCTTCCCCTTCTAAGATCGAAATATCTCATTAATTAAATTTTTATTTGGCAATAACTCTGGAACCAATGAAAATAAGTACCACTTATATCGTTGAAAAGCTTTCAAATAAGGGCTTATTATTGCAGGTAAGAAAAATGACAAAATCTAGAGTTTATGGATTTTGGACCAGTCGATTGCAATCAAAAGGGGAGGTCCACAACTTGATGTTACAACAGTCCTAAATCCAAAATTTCAACGTTCTACGGCTAATCGTTTTTGAGTTATGCGAGATACATACGTATGTATGTACGTACAGACGTCACGCCGAAACTAGTCAAAATGGATTCAGGGATGGTCAAAATGGATATTTCCGTTGAAATCAGAAAACCGACAGTTTTCGCGATCACAATACTTCCTTTACTTCGTACAAGTAAATAAAATAATGAATTTACAAGTTTTATCGTTGAAAACAAAAAGTAAATTACATACCATTAAATGTCCCAACACAAAAAATTTCAATTTCTAAAAACAATGTTCATAAGATAATGATCATTCGAACGTATGCATTCCTGGAAGCGAATTTTGAATTTTTGCATGCACTTCCATGGGAATTCCATGGCACAGTACAGTGTCAGGTCGACCATTCCTGAGATGTGTGGTTAATTGAAACCCAACCACCAAAGAACAACGGTATCTACGATCTAGTATTCAAATCCATAAGAAAGTAACTGCCTTTACTAGGATTTGTTGTTTACGTAACCGCTGATAGGGAAATGAGCCTCATCCGATTGAAAAGGTTTTCCACAAAGTTGAGGTCGTCATTAACCTTTTCAATAATTTTATCACAGAATTATTATCGCACCACATAGTCTGATGATTTCAGATCCTGTACAACTTCAACTTTGTAAGGGTGAAACTTCAAATCACTGTGAAGTATTCGGGACGATTGTTCGCTTCACGTTCAATGCTGTTGATGTTTCCATACCGATTATCGTGGGCTTATTTCAATTGAGACCAGAACTGCTTCAATGTTTGCGGGGTTCATTCACCTCCTGGTAGTTCTTTTTTAGAACTAAACCCATCTCCTCGACATTCTCAATTTATATCTTGATGGCGCAGCAAGATGGAAAGTGACCATGACTTCCTAAATTGTAATGACGTTGGAATTTCCGTTGAGCAGCAGTCATACTGTCACAATTTTTGTAAAACGCCTTCACGGCAATTTTACGTTGTGTACCGACCACTGGTCCTTGATTATTAATTGGATATTACTGGATGTGTAACAATTGCCGAAAGCACAAAAAGAATCCGACTGCCTTTCCAACGAAGTCCAAAATGTTCGGTTCTTAGTATTAGTCATCAAATAAACATTCCTAAAAGCATTAACCGTGATGTTAATCGCAAGCGATTGAAACTTCGTACTTATAAACTGCAGTTACTTCATGAAATTAAACCTAACGATAACTCACAAAGAGTTTAATTTATAACGGCCATATTGGACTTAAATTTTACTGATGAAAACTACCTGAAGCGCATTTTATTTGTTGCGAAGCAATATTTCATATTTACGGAGTCGTGAATTGCGATAATTGTCGAGTACGGGGCTCAGAAAATCCACACATATCGGCAGAATTTGTTCGCAACTGTCCTGAAAGTTTGGTGTGATATCATGCATAATCAAATTTCTGGGTCATATTTTTCCATGAGGAGACTGTTAAGGGCATAATATACTCGGTGATGTTAGAGAACCTTGCGTTTCCGCATATTGAAGATATGAACCGCTTAATTTCCCAACAGGATGGAGCCCTTCCAAATCGTGCAGAAATTGTGCGGACTGCGCTCAACAACAGGTTTCCAAAAAACTGGATAGGTAGAGATGCTGCCATCGATAGCCACCACGACGTTCCGATTTGACGCCAATGGTTTCTTCTTTTGGGCTACGTAAAGAACATTGTATACTAAGAAAAAATCCAGTCACACGAACACTTGAGCCAAAGAATAATTGTAGACGTGGAAGCAATTCTTGTAGAAATGTTCGCGAGAGTGTGAAATGACGTGGATTATCGGTTTGACGTGCAAGGCTGTAAACGGTGTTCATATTGAGTTACATTAGAAGGTAAAAAAACCTTACATTTTGTACATGAAATAAAACACATACTTCTGTAATTCAAAATATAATAAAGTAAATTTAATTAAAAACCGGGGAATTTTTTTTCGTACACCCGGTAGATCATAATATTCATACTACAGAATTTTTATAACAACTAACTGAAAAGTGACTTCTAAAATTGGTTAATTAAGAATGCAATAAATATGATATTCTCTCTCCACGATTATAACTCTGTGAATAAAATTTGTAAGATGTATGTGACTAACATACATCATTTAATAACATATACATGATTTACATTTGATTACAGTAAACAAAGATAAAGTCATTGTTACTTCCTTTGTTACGGGATACGTCGTCGTCGTCTCCTGTCTGCACCGAAGTACGCAAATGAAACTATACTTCTGATTATCACAGTCTTTCTACAATATTCTCAGATATAATTGTAATAAATACAGTCATTTTAACATTTTTTTTTTTTAATATAAACGACTTTATTATTGTATTATTTTGATGTACTATTAGATGTAATTTATATCAAAGAATAACAAGGTACAAATCATCAAATCAACGAAGGAAAAAAAGATGTTATAAATCGATCTTGCATAAAAAAAAATTATTTCATATAATTTTTCTGGTCGGTAGTATATCACAATCATTGAGATTTAATCTAATCGTATGCATGTAATTAAACTGACTGTACCACTCTTTATTTAATAAAGTAAACCTCACTTTAGCATGATGTAAAAAAAAAGGAATACTTCTTCCTCGTTTGTGTTTTAAGTGGTAAACTTCGTCGGCTTCTGTATAAGTACAACAGAGGCGTAAAACTACAGGCGTATTTATGAAAAATGATAACTACATAGTGAACATAGAACTACATAGTGAAGTGTACTGTAATGGTCAGTGATTGTTGTAATAACATCACGAGTCACAGTTCGGCCAAGACTATTTTAGGTATTTTGTTTTATATTATATTTTTTAATATTTAACGAAGTGATGTTTTCTATAATGTACTAAAAATAAATTTATATCATGTGTTAAGTAAATGTAAAAAAAAAATTACAACTTCTTTTTAGTTTTATTTAGGATTACTTGTTAGCTATTAAATATTCGTAGTTAGGTGAACTGCTATCAAATGCTGTTTTAAGATATATTAAGTGGAAGAGAATTTAAAATAGAATAAACCGTAATTTCTTTACTGAAAATATGATTGGATCATAATTATACATATTAAGTTCAAGATAAAAACATAATTTTTTATTTATACATTAATAGGTTTAGTGTAACAGCCAAATTAATTTAGTTATAATGGAATAGATAAATCTTTATAATACCATTAATTTATAGTTTTAAAATTTTATTTTATTTAAAACTATAATAAAGATTACTTTTAAATCAAAAGTTAAGGGTAAAATTGTTAATAGTCAAACTAAGGAAATAGCTATCAAAGTTTATGAAAGGGGCCAATAAACAATAGTTAAGTATTTCGGTGATTAAGTCTAAAGGAATTACCGCCCAATCTCCAGGAATGTTCATGCGCCAAATTACGAGAATTAACAAAGAGTTACAGCCAATGCTAGAAACGAAATGTTAACTGTAAAATTGTGTAGTGAAGCTATAAGGCATAAATCAAAAATCTATAATTGTATTGTGTAGCTATAAGGCAGGATAATTCCAGCAGTTAGGCTATATAATAATTTTAATAAAGATAATGGTTATATAAGAAGACAAGATGAAAAATGAAGAAATAATGACCAGTGTAAACATTAATAGATACTTAATTAGAACAATTTAGAATCAGGAAGCCAACTGGTTGGGACATATTAGAGGTAAAGGATTGATTAAAACAGTAGAAGTATCAGTAGAAGGTACAAAAAAGAGATGTCATAAAGGATTAAAAATTATAGGCAATTTAAAAATATTTAAGTGCTATTAGGTTCTTAAAAGTTTAGTTGGAATAGGGAATAATGGAAATGGATATGATATAAGGGACCTGTCTCAGGGTGGGTATTTGTTGATGATATCCTTATCGTGAAAGTTTAAAAATAAATTTTGTGACTAAGTTAATTACTCAAATCTCTGATTTAATTATATAGTGCTATTTTCACAGGAAAAGTAAAAAAGAAGATATATAGACAAACTTACGAGTATAACAAAATATGTATAGTTGAGTGTATGTATTTAAAAAGACAATTGGTGTAAAAATAATTAATTATGGTATTACCTTAATCATCAAAATAATTTGTACTCTGAATATTCTAAGTGGTATATACATCATCATGCAAATGTGCATTAAAACAATATATATATTCTAAATTCACTTTCAACACACAGTTGTGTTAAAGGTAATTATGAGAAATTCACACAATTTAAAGAAATCTTTTATCAAATAGAAATATATAAATGTATATATTCCAAATAATTAACAAAAGAATACAATAGAAAAAGAACATTTTATTTAAATTACAATGTAATTTGTAACCTATAATTACTTCTTTTTTTTATAAATGTAGGCTTTGTACTAAAAATAGTATTTTTCTGTAACCTTGGCCTTGTATTAAATTTAACATTAATCATTTATTCTAATAAAAATTAGATATGGCCAGAAATTTTACATAAATTAAATTTTATTTAATCAAAAACTTTAGAACAAAGATTTTTTTTAATCATAACTGTAGATATATTGATAAAATCCTATCAATTTGCTTCATGTATGTATCATCATCATCATATTTATATACATGTTGATTTCAAAGAAGAAACCATCAAATTATGATGAACGTAAAAATCTAACTCTGATATTTACAATAAAACAAGTTTTAAAATGTTAACAGAAAGTAATTAAAATAAATAATAAAACGATAGTTCAATTTAAATAGCATTACGAGTTATCATCAGTATAGTATGACAAGTTTAGCACAGTATAATTTGTCACTAGTAAAAACCTACTAGTACACATTTGTAGGTTTTGACAAACTCACTACACCACTAACATTATACGTTAGCATTAAACTGTATAAAGAAAAAAAAATTTTTTTTTGGTTTGCTCTTCAATATAACTTACTAACATGCAGTCGCATTTCGTTCAATTAGTGGCTAAATGTAAAGGACACTGAATGTAATCAAAATAATCTTGAACATGAACTGGAGTTGGATTGAGCATTTCTCCAGATTGTTCACATACATAATGTTAAGAACCATAACCAAAATGGTTATAGGAAACCTATCATAGCAATTTTCAAGATGACGAGCAACTCATAGCAAACTTACAAATACAAAGAGAAAGAAGAGTGAGATGGTTTTTTTTTGTTCTCTTTTTTATTGAGCCTAACATATTTTCCCACATGACAAAACAAGCCCACCAAAATGTAGAAAATGTTCAGCTTTACCAGTGACAATTTCAATCTGATGACCAAGGCTGGTTGTAAAATGAACATTGATTATTCCGAAAAATCAACAAAAACTAGTACTTCTTGTATCTCAGGTGCTTTACATGAATTACAAGCCATAAGAAAGCTGGGACAGTTAATGTAAAGCAACAAATTAATTTACCCCTTCAATCAAGAAACGATGCATTACATACTCTGACTGTTTAATAGGAAGAAAAGTCTGTACATATCATAAATAAAAGCTAGAATGAATTATGTACAATTTTCCATATAAACAAACTGAATATTCTAGATTCAATTTAAAATGCTACATTAATGTATGCTAAAATGCCTTCTGAATAATTTTTTTTTTTGTCTTCAGTCATTTGACTGGTTTGATGCAGCTCTCCAAGATTCCCTATCTAGTGCTAGTCGTTTCATTTCAGTATACCCTCTACATCCTACATCCCTAACAATTTGTTTTACATATTCCAAACGTGGCCTGCCTACACAATTTTTCCCTTCTACCTGTCCTTCCAATATTAAAGCGACTATTCCAGGATGCCTTAGTATGTGGCCTATAAGTCTGTCTCTTCTTTTAACTATATTTTTCCAAATGCTTCTTTCTTCATCTATTTGCCGCAATACCTCTTCATTTGTCACTTTATCCACCCATCTGATTTTTAACATTCTCCTATAGCACCAGATTTCAAAAGCTTCTAATCTTTTCTTCTCAGATACTCCGATCGTCCAAGTTTCACTTCCATATAAAGCGACACTCCAAACATATACTTTCAAAAATCTTTTCCTGACATTTAAATTAATTTTTGATGTAAACAAATTATATTTCTTACTGAAGACTCGTTTAGCTTGTGCTATTCGGCATTTTATATTGCTCCTGCTTCGTCCATCTTTAGTAATAATTCTGAATAATATTAGTTAACAATTTTTTAGGTAAATCAAGATTTTTTTCTACTATTTCTGGAAGTGCAACATCCAGTTTCTATGAACTACAATTAACTTAACTCTCTCTGGTACGCTTATAATTGACATCAGACCTATAGAAGACCGGTTGGCATATGATCTTAAGAGCAGATGGATAGTTGTAAATTATTGTATTCCTAGATACTTCCAGTTGTGATCTGTAAAATATCACGATAACTTCTTTTATCAGTAATCCAGTAAACCAGCCACACAGACTTGAGCTATAGTAAAACAAGAAGAAATTTTTACGACTTCAAAAAAAAATACAAGAGAAAAATCATAAATTATTTTATATTTATAACTCCAAAATGTTACTTTGAATCAAAACTTTGTTAACTATGAGCACGAGGCTGCACATACTCATTATCGTCTACTACATCCAGCTATATCAATGAGGTCTATGTTTTTTAAAAATAAATCTTAAACGGCATTTTTTGCTAGAACATTATCTACTAGTAAATGTCGGCAGTATGCAGTTTAACTCCACTCAAAATTGTTTAACTTCAGTGATCTACTGATTAAATAAAGGTGGCTTAAGATCTTACTTTAGGCGGCAATTTACCTTACTTTATACACTTTAATTTCCCAGCTTATACGAGTACTTCCATAAATATTCCAGATATTGTGTGACTATCAGGATATAAGAATGCAGTTTACAATTTTACCTCACATCTTATATGGTAATTGATAAGATCTTTGTTATTGCAAGCACTGAGATATAAGATCATACTTATTTACATTATGGATCAATAGTGGATTATAACAAGTTCAGGATATTAGTCATACAAGTCCTTTTTTGTAAGTTATCCAAGATCATACTTATTTACATTATGGATCAATAGTGGATTATAACAAGTTCAGGATATTAGTCATACAAGTCCTTTTTTGTAAGTTATCCTTGTAGTACTGTGCACTACATCCAAAAAAAGCAGTATTATATATATTAGAGTGGACATTGAGCTGTTTGGGTATTTGCTAATATGCAAATCAGTATGTTGTTGAAACCACCATGAATAACACTCAGATCTAGTGAATAAAGACCGAACTGAAGTTTTAATAAAAGTAAAGTAGTTTAAAGATACTGTCACAGTATCTTTATACTGAAAAACAAGATTAAGGACTGAACTGATATGTGCTAACTACAAAAAAAATTATGATGAAGTATGTTCTAGAACAATCTACTTTTCAAATAGAATTTTACAATAAAATTTTAAAATAACAGGATGAATAAAATAATGAACCTTGAAATGCAAAAGCTGCAAGAAAAATGAAGTGGAATGAATGCAAGAAGAATGAAGTCTTTTTCCAAATGTGGAGTCTATTTATAACATTTTAGATTTCTTTAACATAATTATATTATTTGTTTTACTTTCCAATAGCCCTGTTGCTGCTAAATTAGCATAACTATAAAGAGAAGATATAGCGATCAGCCAAAATACTGGGTATAAAGTTTTTTGCAATTGTTAATATTTCAAGTCCCTCTTAGTCAAAAAAAAGAGTTATAGAAATTTCTGAAACATGTACAAATTTTGAGTTGTAATTTGACTATTTCCAGACCGGTTCAACATAAATCCTTCAAAAATTGCTAAAAAAAAGTCTCTATGTACGGATCATTAAATTCTGGACAAAATTAGAATTAATTAAAAGAAAATAAAAGTGGAAGTTTTTGCCATTTAAAATTTTTGGTTATTGTATAGTGACTGTAGAAAATTTATTTTTAGTACAATGAAAGAACTTAATGAGTTATTAAAAATTCAAAAGTTTTAAGTCGATCAAATGGTTTATTCAACATTATTTTTAAACAGTCTTTTCCACATGTCTTGAAAACAAGCTGACCAAAAAAGTTGAAATTTGATATTGATATTTGTCTTAAATAACCTAACTTCAGACTGATTTTCAACCTCATTGGGCAAAAGGAATCAAGGTACCTATATATATATTTTTTTTTAATAAAGTATAATTTTTTTTAGTCATTCCTAATAACAATGCACAAAATAAAGCAAGTGGAATGTGAGGAATCAAATATAAAATATCATTTTTTTTTAACAATTGATATTTATGAATCTAATAAATTTGTTCAATTTCTTCTTTTCCATCAAGATCATTCATGCTAAAATCCCCAACTCCGTCTGTATGTCATCACCCCTGAATCTATCCAAGCTGGTGCAAACCGTTGTAACTCTTAAAGAATGATCGTCTAAAAGAACAAATTGATGATATTAGGGTATACAGGGGAAATGTCTATTACCTGTTGGTATCTACAGTGAATCTCAATAAGAGATCAAAGAAAGAAGTTGGAAAGACTGTTCACCCGCAGCAGAAAACATATAGGGTAAATTTGCTGATGAATATGAATGTTGACCAAGTCTTGCCTAAACGTGATGAGAACATTAAATCCTACTCTAAGGAATAGAGTGAGGTTGTAATGTTATAATGAAGAAAACTAAATGGAACACAATGAGAAGCTTTGCTACTTTAAACAATATTCTAGAAATCAAGGTATCATCTGCAAAAACTGAAATCAGGATGATATTTTCTATGAAGAAGTGAAACTTTCTTTGCTCCCTTTAAAGAACTGTAAAGCTACGGATTTAGATAATATAAATTGTGAACTTTTGAAATACAGCGGGGTTTTGACTTGACTTGCATATTGTTTTATCTTTTTCATTTATGCTGGCATAATCATACAGTGCCAAAAGATTGGAAGTGATCACAATTTTCAAAATGGGGATTGAAGTAATTGCCAGAATTACAGAGGGATATGCCTCAAAACAGAAGATCCGGTGAAAATCAAATATGCCCAAATTGACCAATTACAATGCTTTCCCTTCTACAGACTGCTATAGCGCTAGAGATGGGAAAGTAAAAATTATTACTAATTCTTAGCAATCTGTTACTTTTTGTACAAAACAAAAATTTCATGTCAGATTTAATATTTCAATTAAAAAGAAACTATGTATATAGTAAACAGTTTTCAAAGGGTGGTTACTGTTAACTAATTCTTCATCTACATCAAATGGGCAGAAATTAAGTTAAAATTCCATTATTTTACTAAATTGTATCATCAACTACCAATTCCAAAATCTTGTCGATCTCCGTGATAGAATGGCAGCATCTCTGCCTTTCATCAAGAGGTCCTGGGTTTGAATCCCGGTCAGGCATGTAATTTTTCGTACGCTCCTCAATTCCATTGAGCAAAATGACCAAAGCAGTCGGTACCCATCATCTCATTAAAATAAAATCTTGGTTTTCCCGATTGAATTAAGATAAAATTGTACGAATAAGTAACTGAAGTCAGAAGTTAATGTACCATAAAAATATCTCTTTCATTGTTTCTCTTTCATATCTCTTTCAACGAAATCACAGAAAAATATTTCTACTAATTTTCTGATTGGCCGCATTCTTTGACTTTCCATTCCAAACATGTTTCCTTCCAAATTTATCACTGCTTAAAAACTAAGGAATATAGAATTCGGAAAATAAAGAAAAAAATAATGAAAATCTAACAATGATCGTTCGATACACTATTATTATGTATAATTTCTGAACCCACCGGGTTCGTCTAGTGGTGAACATGTCTTCCCAAATCAGCTGATTTGAAAGTTGAAAGTTCCAGTGTTCAAGTCCTAGTAAAGTCAGTTATGTTTACACAATTTGAATACTAGATCGTGGATATCAGTGTTCTTTGGTGGTTGGGTTTCAATTAACCACACATCTCAGGAATGATCGAACTGAGACCGTACAAGACTACATTTCATTTACACCGCATACATATCATCCTCTGAAGTATTATTTGAAAGGTAATTACCGGAGGCTAAACAGGAAAAAGAAAGGTATAATTTCCGAATGCCAGTTGGCTAGTTAGAGTTAGTTCGTATTATTAACATTAATAAATAATTAATTCTTAAAATTCTATTGGTCAGTTGAACATCAGTAAATTTAGCGGATAACATTTATTATTTTTTGCCAATAAGTTAAGATTAACAGTTTAAAAAGATAGTCAAATTTATGAAGTTGTTTTTTTTTTAGTTGCTGAAAAATTTTCAAAATGTTATTTCATTTTTAATTCCAATCTGTTTTCATGCAATTTAATTTTGGAATTAAGTAATTAAATTTAAAACTACAAAACAAGACTTTCGATTCCGAACGCCGACGGACAGGTGGTTCAATCTCATTCTTCGTCACAACTATGAATGATAATTTCTATAATATTTACTGCTCATTAAACATCATAGCGTATCATTTTCTAAAAAGTATTGTGGAACAGATGGTTTTGTTTTTGTAATGAAAAGTAGGACAATGTTCTGCGTCAATAGTCACGGATTGAAATTTTATTGACTGTATAATGAGATAATTATAATAATTTTTCTTTTAGATTACTGGAAAAAACTTCATAACTTTTTCCTAATTTATTATATTCTATTATTTTATACTAAAATAATATTTTCATTCAAATCTGACATGGAATTTAAAATGAAGGAAAGAAATCTTAATCAAAATTACTGTCTTCGATATCGAATGCCGTCTAGATGGATAGCGGTCTCTTACTACATATACATTAAGAATAGAATCTCCTTAAAATTCAACTGTTTACTACAATTTTATCAATGCCTATTTTGAAAAATAGGCATTACTCTAAGGCCGTCGGGTTTTGACTTGCCTCGTAAGACATGGTCAACGCTAAACAGAATACGAACTCAGCATGGTAGGTGCGCCTATTTCCTGTCCTTTATGAATGGGGTAAAACACCGATGCCCCTTTGTGAGTGTGGTAAAAATCAAACTGTTAAACACATCACAGAAGTTTGCCCTAGGACAGTTTATGAAGGAAATCCTGAAGATTTCCTGATGGCGACTCCAGAATCAGTAGCTTATATTAATTTGTTAATTCTTTGTCTGTAATTTTTGATTGTAATTGGTGTTGTGTTTTGGTGCCATACGCTAAATAAATGTAAAGAAACCTTTTGAAATTAATCATTGGCAATTGAAGTTGGGTTAATACACAGCAGTTTACAAAGAGAATGGAAAGACATATACTTTTTTCATCCAAATTACATTATTCAAATTTACGGACGCCAAAAAATTATCTGAAAGCCCATTTTTGATTCTTGAAAAGTTGTTATGACCTTTTTAAGGAGTTCCAACAGATGATCTTATATTTCAGACAGGAATATAAAGTCATAATAAATACCGGGTGTTTTAAAACGAATATCTCGGTTTTAAAGTTATGTAATATTTATTATTAAGTTTTACTTATATTGATAAATTATACATGAAATGAAAGAACAACTCAAACCGGGTTTTTCTGTACCTGTTCAATGTGAGCATCATTTGTCACGCGGCACACATCCAGCCGATAGGAGAGTTCATCCCATACTTTAATCAGCAACTCTGAAGTAACTGATGCGGCAGCTGCTTCAATCCTGTGCCTCATGGTAACGTTGGCACATTTACTTGATCCTTTATAAACCACCAAAGAAAAAACTCCCACGGGGTTTTCCCACGTTCTGGCGAACGTGGAGGCCATGGCAAACAAGACCTGTCATCTGGTCCCCGACGACCGATACAGCGGTCGGACAGAATTTCATTCAACCAATCAAGTATAGAGTTATTCCAGTGAGGAGATGCACCATCTCTTTGTCAAATAAAGTTTTATGGTTCGTTAAGGAAAGAGCTATAGTTGTAGCATATCAAGGTAGTTCATTCCAGATACACTTGCATCCGCGAAAAAAGACAGTCCGTAACTTGTCGTCAGGATAAGCACAAAAAGCATTGTTTTGGGGAGTATCGACCATACTGTAATATTTCGTGAAGATTTTCTGATCCCCAGTTATGCACATTATGAATGTTTATTTTTCCATTAATAAGGAATGTTGATTCGTCACTTAATACGACACGATAAAGAAAGAAAAGAAAATCGTCACGGTGCATCATTTCATCTACAAAGCTAGCACGCAAACCATAATTTGTAGGCTGCAGAGCTTTTAACAGGTGTAAACAATATGGAAGCGTTTGATAATTAATCAATGTACGTGAAACTTGAGAAATATTACGTAGTTTTTAAACTCCGATATTAAATTTGAAATACACGGATTTAATGATATCAAGATTAGGCATTTATTAAGGCTATTCAAAACAAAACAATACGGAATGATTTAATTGCAAACTAAATCAATTTGATTATCCAACTTTGTCATCAAACAAAATAACTAGAAATTTTGTGATACGAAAGTAAATATTTTTATTATTACGGCAAATTCTACCAAGGCGTTTGTTTAGCAATATTACGTCTACCTATAATGTAATTTTTTTTAATATATCATACAAATGAATACACCGAAAAAATTTGATATTAAAAATTAAATTATTAAATATTTTTAACCAGTAAATCGTTCTCGTGGTAAGTGCAGTTAAACGATCCTACTGAATTAGAGCTACACTTTATACGAACAGAGGATGACAAAACACTGCTGTAATATTTTAAAGAATTTATCTGAGTGGAACTTCGTAATAATTTAGTTATTAAAAATTGGCTTATCACATTTTTTCCTGTATACGACGTGTGGCTATTAAATAACGAGACTAATGCTGCTACAGAAGAACTGCGCGTGCGCCAAATTCGTACGACCCACAGCTGTTTAGCGGGAAACCTTCTCTTTCGATTGTTGCACTCCAGTCTGTAGACAATCCCGTATTAGTATGGTCGTGGCCTTCGTTTGGATAACATCTGCTTTTTTGTTTTGCTGAAAAAATTTTAAGTGTTTTATTACAGCAAAGAATTGTCGTGAGATTTCATATGAAACGTGGAAAAATCGCTACTGAAACTTATCTTTTATTACAAAAAGTATATGGCAATGAATGTTTATCATGTGCGCGGGTTTTTGAGTAGTTTAAATGCTTCCAAAATGGCCGAGAAAACGTTGAAGGTGATGTTCGGCCGGGTCGCCCTTCCACGCCAAAAACTGATAAAAATATTGAAAAAGTTTATATTCTGATCTGACCTGACCGTCGGTTAACTATTTTTGTTTTTATTTAAGGTTCTTGCTCAACTCCGTGAAAAAATAAGAAAAAGACGACCCGAATTGTGGAAGAACGTCGTGGGTTCTTCATCAGGATCAGCGGCGGATCAATGGGAAGGGGCGACGGGGGCGATCACCCCCCTCTCAAACAACCCAACCATGATCTATTTTAAAAACAATTTTTTAGATCCTGTTAAAGCCTAGAGTTATGAAATTAGAAGATAATATGGTTGAATATACTACTGATTCTTCAAAAAAGAAGCTTTGACAGTGTTAAAAATCAACTTTGCCAAAACGCATTAGAAAGAAGACATGACTGGGACTTATCTTATCAATTTTTCAGGTTTTTATTTAAAGGTCAAAAATATGGACACTCAGAAAACCACGCAAGCATTTTCAATGAGTGACGGCTATTTTCTTTGTTATTCTAAGAAATTTCGATCCCAAACAATTTTTGAAAAAAAGATTTTTTGAGAATTTTAAATTTTGTTACAATTTTTCTTTAAAAAAAAAATCAAATCTTTCAACATAAAACTTTGAAAAAACCTTACGTAATTTTATGGGTACCAAAATTTCTCGAAATTATAAAGCAAATAAGCCATTATTACACTTAAAAAAACCTCCAGTGATATTGTTTTTTTTCGTATATCTAACCCCGAAATGAATGTATACGTAATAACTATTGTAATAAACTGCCTATTTGGCTACTTTTTGGCAGATAAAGAAGTTTTTTGAATTTATTTTTAATGTTTTTTTGTCTATGTACTGTTTGAAGAAAGATTATTGAAGGAATTTTAATGTTTATACAATAGTATCAAATTATATAAAAAATATTAATTGAATATTGTTAAAAAATAACTTATAAAATTGTTTAATATTCTAATATATTTTACACGGAATTTTAGAATATAACAAAATTTATATATGTTTACATGATTTTTATGTTTATAAATAAAATCGAACATATCACTAAATTACAAATATAGGAATGATTTTAATTTTCGATAAAATATATTTAAAGACCAAATTTATATGTATTAGATTGTAATCATCGAACATGTAGTCTGCAGCACTATCCACAAATTCGCGGAAAAGCGTCGAAGAGAAATATGATGTTTCTTACAACTGTAGTATAAAATTATTACAATTTTGCGACATAGTAGTTTTTCCAGCAATTCATGTTTTACTCAAAATTCTAGCCACATTAACTATAAGTGTGGCGACTGGTGAGAGAACATTCTCTACTTCGAGATGCATAAAATCGTGGTTGAGGTCAACTATGACTGAAGATCGATTAGTTGGCTTGATTCTTATGAATATTCATCATGATGTAAAAACAAGCGTGGAAAATGTAATCGACCGTTTCTCGAATACTGGAAATCGACGCATAGAATTTGAATTGTAATTTTCTCTGTACAAAATATTTATACATATACTACATTTCTTTATATTCATTTAAAATTATATTTATACTAATTTTATGTATTGTATTTATGAATAAAATAGTTTAGTTAAATTTATTAAAAATAGTTGTGTTCCTTGATATTAGGCCATGTGTTTTTTTTAGTTTTAAATATAATAGCCCCTCCCCCCTTATGAAGCTTCTGGATCCGCCGCTGAATAGGACAACGCCAACGTACTGGTTCGTACTGCAGTGTCTGTTAAGACGTTTCTAGCCAAGAACACCTGTGTTCTTCTTCCTGACCTCCCATAATGTAACTTTTATCTGTTCCCAAAGGTCAAATCTTCATTAAAATGAACAAGATTTCAGACTGTTGAAGCTATGAAAGAAAAAGCATCAAGGGTCATGAAAGATCTCACAGAAGAAGACTTCCAGCATTGTTTTGAACAATGTAAAATTCGCATGGAGAGTTGTAGAGATAGAGGAGGGGTGTATATTGAAGAGGATAATAACTAAATATGTATAAATTTAAAATAAAATATTTTACAGCATTAGTCTCGTTACTCAACAGCCACACCTCGTAATATTTTCCCATAACTGAAAAATTATTGGAAACTTAGAGGTCTGGTAACAATGCAAACATACATGTTGATTGCAGTGAGCAATCACTTTGAGATAGATGGTACCGGCGGCTAACATCTTACTCTGCCTGTCTCAAAGGAAAACCAAATCATCCAATTTTTAAAGTAGTCCTTGCAAATCCTCATTTACAACAGTATGGAAAGCATCCATTTTATACAGCACCAATGGGTGTTCAGGACCGGTGTTTACTGTACCTTTTAAATTTTGACACATCTTCTATTTTCCCAACCAATCTCTACTCATAACATCCATGGAGACTCAACCTGATAAATTTTAATTATGATCTTGCCATACATAATTAAAAAAAAACCTCCTATTGTCTTTCAACAAATGTTTTACCAATCTGTATCAAAGACAAACCCAGACACAATAGTATAAAGACATAGATGGGTCGAAACACAATGATACCATTGATGCACTTTTGTTGTAAACAACAGAACCTATATGTTTGGTCTACCTGGTATTACAAGTGTCTACAATGGCTGAACTGTATGCCATCAATAAGACTTTGAATATCATTACCCCAAAATACCGTCACATCCTAATTTGTTGCGATTCATATAGTGCAGTTCAAGCTTTAAAAGATTTGTATTTTAAACATTCTATCGTCACAAAATTTATAAAGGAATTGCTGAGTTGAATGGTCATAACAAACAAGTTTCTGTTGGGTCCCTAACCATGTGGAGTAGCCAATCATCTCTCACCACTCGTATTACTACTACCGATTTTATTAATTCTATTAAACACACTCTTCGAGGAAGGTGGCGAGGTGGATCAACTACTACAGCAGATAATAAACTCCGATACATCAAGGATACTGTGCTGACATTGAGTTCTTCAATCCATTATAACTGTAAAGAGAAGGTTTTTATTTGGCATTTACGAATAGGGCATAATAATCTTAATGGATACCCAATAAATCAGACCGATGCACCTGTTTGTGTTCGGCTGCTGCGACTGCCAACTAATGATACACCACACCTTGTGGACTGTGTATGTTTTGTGGCACTGCGTTGTAAATTTAAATTACAAGCTAACAACCAAGATATTCTAGGAAACAATACAACGATGCTATCGAATACATTGTTGTTTCTTAAGGTCATGTATCTATATTCGGCTATTTAATAAATATTGAAATATGTTTTCTTTTGTAATATTGCATAATATTTTTTCCGGACATATAATAACGCGAACGCGTTTTTGCCCTTCCAAAACAAATTTAAATAATGGGTCACAGCTAAACATTATGCAGTTATCCACATATATATTAACAAGTGGTCACCGTAGCGTCAAATATACAGTTAGGTACTTAGTGCAAGGTTGATATATAAAAGTACAAGTTATTTAATAATTAAAGAGACAAACGGCAACAACAGAAAAGCTATTTAAAAGAATAAACTGAAACTGGAACTATCTAATCTTCAAGTTAACACCACTGACATAGAAAATATCAGTTGCTGAAGAGAATTTCTGTTGTTATAATATCTTTTGTTTATTTC
Organism: Lycorma delicatula; assembly: GCF_047948215.1. Classification (NCBI taxonomy): domain Eukaryota; kingdom Metazoa; phylum Arthropoda; class Insecta; order Hemiptera; family Fulgoridae; genus Lycorma; species Lycorma delicatula. Next base: position 30,161,526 of record NC_134464.1, on the reverse strand, counting down.
AAAATATCGCCTTTGCTTTAAATGCGTGGAAGAGCATGCTGTGTTAAAATTTCATTATTTGAATGCATAAAACTGGCCGAAATTCACTCGCACATGATTAAAAGTGTATTAACCATCTAAAGTTTATATAAATAGATCGAACAGTTTAAATTGGGCAGAACTCAAAGTCACTGATTTTCATCAAAGCGGAAGACCAGTAGAAGTTTTGATGATGCTTTGAAAAATCATATTAATGACCTTTATTCGCAGGGACTGATGCATAAAGATTTATGTAATCACTGAAATTTATAACGTGAAAATTGGCACTGCCCATTCCATCATCCATGATAAGCTAAGTTACTGCAAAACTTGTTCAAAGCGGGTACTGAGACAGTAGACTAAAAATCACACAAGACAACTGAATTCATATTAGTAGAAACTTAAATAACAGTTTATAGTGGAAGGTAATAATACTTTTTTAAATCATCTAACTCATGATGAAACCGGGATTCTTCAGTTTGAATCAGAATCAATACATCAAAGTATGAAATGGAAATAACAAAATTTACCTTGCAGAAAGAAATTAAAAATCTATGCAGTCAGTTGGTAAAGTGATGCTAATGGTGTGTTGGGATTACAAAATTTATTGCAATTATTTAAAGGAACAATGCACAATCAACAGCAAATACTATTGTAACATGATAGAGAATAAAGAGATACCCACAATAAAGATGAGATATCCTGCTTCTCTCTCAAAAGTAATTCTTCTGTACGATAACACAGTCTCCATACAGTTAAAAAGACTCGGGAAGCTATTCAAAAGTTGAGTTTGGAGGTGTTGCAACATCCCCCATGATCTGCACAATCAGATTTATCTTTTTTTTTCTGCTCATGATAAAGAGATTTTACATGGCACCTACAGCATACAGAATACGTACTCTGGAGCAAGTCCAGAATACGGTACGCGAAAGGCTCAGACACCAAGGTGAAAAATTTTCACTCCTAGAATGAGAAAGATCAGAGAAAGAGGAACATATCCCAAATAAAGTCGGGGATTACATTGAAAAGTAGCACAATAGTTCATTGATATTGAATAAATAATAATTTTTCTACAATCATTTGCCTTTTTTATTGTTAATGACCATATCAGAAGACAAATTTGGTGGAGCCTTTCATCCTAAAGATTCCAGGTTTAATTCTAATCAGGATTGATATTTTTCATATGCTGAAAAAATTCCAATTACAACTTCCAGCATATGCAATAAATTAATCATTTAGAAAATAAATGAGAAAAAGGTAAATTGAAAGGAAATATCAACAAATCAACTGGTTACAATTATTAAATTGCAGGAGGTGGAAAGATGGAAGAAAAAAGAAAGTAAAAAGGAATAAAAAATAAAAAAATAAAATTAAAAAAAATATACAAATGCACTATAATAATATTACAACTCAATAATAAAAATATTTATCTCACTATTATAATGAGTACCTGTACAGCAATTATACAATTTTAGTTATTGAAAATAATCCTATATTCTAAATATATAATATATAAATTCAATATAGTATATATATATATAATATAAATATACAAATAATAGTTATATAAATATATAATAAAACTAACACATTAATAATTTCACAACAATAACAAACATGTATACACAACACATTTACTATACAAACATTTATACAATATATATTTATATACATTCTAGTTAATATAACAATACAGTATATACATAAAATAATTTATTAATATTATTATTATTATTGTTAGCAATAAGGCATTCAGACATATACAAAAAAAAGTCAATTATACATTAGCTGTTATAATTTACTAAGGGTGACACAAATTAATAATTTTTTTCATATTTAGTATAGCATTTTGCGACATATCATTATCTGAATAATATACATGATCTATTTATGTATAAAAAAAGCAACTTACAGGTACATCTAACATTATCATTTTACCCTTATGACCTTAAAATAAAATAACGTAAAAGAAAATATTTACTGAAAATCAAAAAGAATATTTTAACGAATATTAAATCAGATTTTTTTAATTATCTTAAACTGGGATGCTAACGTACTTGATACATTAATCATTTTAGTTTTTATTTTTTATTTTTACAAAAAAAAAGAAAAATTGCTTCTATCATCAATCCGTTGTAATTAACAACGTCAAATCTACAACGCATATTGTTTTTTACAAATAATTTTGTTTTATTAAGATAATTTAAAAGTAAATTATTTTTGTAATATATCTAATACAAACAGATAATTAATAATTTAAGCAATTTCATTATTTTTTTTATGATCTTATCGTACAACACATTTATTGCAAATATTTATTTTTTAATTACTAATCACAACAATAATATACAGAAACAAAGAATTTTTCTGTTGTTTTTCAATCCAGATTTTTTTTGCTTTACATTATCATAAAATTATAAAATACACAATACACTCCCAGTATACCTTATCTGCTTATACTACCCTACTGGAGAGGGTTTAAGTTACAGTACATTCATGTTAATTAATTAACAATGTGTCACACATTAATAACGGATATTTTAATTAATCTGCTGTTCATTAAAAATATTTAATTTGTAATAGTAAATTATAAAATATGAATAAATAATAAATTAATCTTTTAATAAGTACTTTTGATACTAATTTGTCATTATAGATATCCCTCTAATACAAGTAGCTAAATTTAAACCTCCAATGGTTAAATGATATGTAGTTAGCATAGATAATTTTTATGCCACGCAATTCCAAGGATGAATAAGGTTGTTTCTTAAAGACCTGTTAACCTGTTAGGTGGCTCTTTATTTCATAGAAAAAAATTAATTTTTGGGGTAGCAAATATTTTAGCTAGCAAAATAAAGTAAAGTGATCTATACAGATAAAAATTCCGTGATCTGCACAGGATTACAGGTTGAATGAGTATCTGTCAGCTGGAGGAGGCATTGAGGAGCATTCCTATAATGTAATGTAGTTGCTATAAAAGTAAATCATTAAATATTACTGCTTACCGCTTTTCCTTAACCTCGATCCTTTTTCCTCCCATTTTGGATTGTGTGGGTTTAAATATGACCCTGCTAGGTTTAAGGATACTAGGACTTGTATAGCCCATATATCCTTGGTGATATTTCCCTGCTTGTGGACCAATTTGAGGATCCTATATCCAGTGATTATATAATAGGCCAAATGGCTGAAATGCCTACTTAATCTGCCTTCTAATTCCTTCTAAAATACAAAAAGAAAAATTACACTATAAATAAAAAAAAAATATATATATATATATATATATATATATGAAATTGTACTATTCCAGACATTAGTAAACATTAATATATATTTTTTTATTATAAGTTCAAATTGTAAAAATGTCACATTATATAAAATGTAAAAATAAAAGTAACAGAAAATACAAATCACAATACTGTTTTCAAGTTTTGAATAATTATTAGTTTACACATTTTTATAATATTTCAAGCCTCTACTTTATACTTTTTTAATGAATTCTGACCATGTTACTGAATTAGCAGTTTATTTAGTTCAATTTTAAAATGTAACTTTGTAATTGACATTGATGCATTAATATTGATTGGCCTTTCGTAAAATATTAATTTTTTCTGAGGGATATTTTTGACAATGATTTGGTATAGAAAATATCTGATTTAATTAAATTTGTCAATAAATTAAAAAAAAAAAACTTTCTAATACTCCTTATTGAAATTATACACCAACAAACTGTGATATTTGATCAAATAACTGCTGTGTATGTTACAGTTAAAATACATTTTTAATTTATTCTATTTTAATTTAAACAGTAAATATATTTGTTTTTTTGTAACTCCACTTTGTATGATTGTTTGTAAGTAATTTACACATTTTTAAAAAGATACTACCAAACAATAGTTAATAATATAATATTGTAATTAACACAAATACACAGTATTGTAATTAATAATATAAAATCGTAATAACTCAAACACTAGAATGAAAATAATAATTAATGAGAAGGTATGACACATCATATAAGCTGCAGGTTTATTAGTCAATACTTCTCTAGAGGATAAACGAAGAAATACATAATTAGGTTAAATATGTAAAAAGTATGAGAAAATATCAAATACACTACAAAGCGAAGTGATTTACAAACCAAATTATGGAGTATAGAATAAAGTCAAGAAGAAATATGTAATTTAAATGAAATCTACTAAGATAAAAATGTATTAAATTTCAATTTCATAAAATGAAAGAAAATGTCACAATCAAAAAGGTGCAATTAACACAACTGTAGTTGCACTGACTTAATTGTAAAGAAAATTGAAAAAGCTATTCCAAAAGTATTAATGGATAAGTTCTGCAATGAATTTGTAATTTTTAGTTAAAGCAAACATTTTTAATTATAAAGATAATTAATAGCTTTATAATGAATAAAGTTATTAATATAGAATCATTTTTACTGTTTTTTATAGTTCCTAAATATTAATAGGCATAATTATTAAAAAATAAAATTTATTATTGCAAAATTATTTCATTAGTGTTAGGACTGATACTGAACTATAATTTTATAGAACTAGTAAGTGGTAATCTGTAAAGGTTTGGAGAAACTCCACAGAAAATTACTAAATGGCATTAAAAAAAAAATAAACAAAATAAATATAAATATACATTGAACACTAGATTACTTTTTATATCTCATTAGTAATTTACATAAACTGTATATAGTTACATTTTTTATGTAACAAATTATAATGAACAGTTTAACTGACACTAAATATTTTTTTTTTTAATCTTATACAAGACACATCTGTATAAATAATGAAATTAGATGCTTAATATTTTTAGATAAATTAACAATTTAAGTATAATATTTAAAAAATATTATTGTTTCCACTTTCATCTTATAATTCTATTAATTATTTGTTCACATATTTATTTGTTAAAATGTGAATTTACATCTGTTAAAAATAAAATAATTTGTTATAAAATTTTTTTTAAATATTTGTCAGTTTGCAAAGGGAAAAATTCTGTTTTGAAGTGAAAGACTGCTGCCTTTATTGATACATTTTGTTTTTATTTTTATTTTTTAACTCTATAATTTTATCTTTTTAACTTTACTTATACAATGATGTATAAAATTTTAGGTAGCCTAAAATGAAGCACAGCAGCTTGCCTACAAACAAGATAGATCTTAGCTAGAATGTAGTATGTATAGAAAGATAAAAAATTGTAGAAAATGCTGGATAATGAAATTAATATTACAACTATGGATCAACACACATATTTATATATATATATATATATAAACAATAAACATGAAGGAGAAAACTTCACTGAAAATTAAGAATTAAAATTAATAAAAAAATACAAAGGAAGATTAGTTAAAGAATAGATTTAGGGATATAAATAAAAAGAAAATAATTAGAGAAGCAGGAAAGATAACTATCCTATGAAATCTACTATACGCATGATATTATACTATGAAATCAAAGTGTTATCATATAATTTCTCCTAATAAGAAAAGACAACTATTACTGAGAGAAGTAACAGGCAATAGATGGCAGGAACCCAAGAATATCTAAACAAAGAGGGAAATATCTGATGAAATGGAAAAGAAAGTAAACTTGGTGATTTTCATGGAGACACTAAATAAAAAATTTTATAGAGCTGGAAAATAACTAAAGAGGTTATAAAGATTAAGATTCAAAATTTATGAAACTGAATAAATGAAATCACTTTTTAAAGTATTACTTTTTTATCAAAAATATTTAATAAATTATTATTTTGCAAAGAGTATAGAACACACCATTTTTTAAAAATTATTATTTAGTATTTTAATTATGTAAATATGCATGTATGTACTCGTATTATGTTTGGAATGTACATGACCTGATACGAGATAAAAATCAATCTCTGAAAATAGCACTACCATTTATTATAGTGGCTTTCCATTGTCTTCACAGAATCAAATATCCTGTTGAATATCAACAGCACATTAAAATCTAAGTGATATTCCTACATATGTCACAAACACACTGAAATCACATATGTCACCTTCAATCCATTTACTACAAGGATTGGCTGAATAATGGCTGTTAAACCTTCAGAAAAAGCACGTATGACAATAAGCTTGCATCTCAGATGCTTTATTTACATCTCTACCATAACAAAGACTGTGAAATATAGACTAACAAATTAATTTAAACCAACAAATTACATACATTATTTTCACAGTATGGAAAATTCAATCTAACACATTTATTAATAAAATTAAAACAATTTATTAAGATCAGTTTCAGGTACGTATTAAATAATTAATTATATTGATTAATTGGGTATTTATGTTAATGACAACTAATTTTTAACTGACTAAATTACAAAATATTAAAGTTTAAATTATTCATATTTATTGAATTAAATAATTTATATAAACAAATTAAATTCACTGCTGAATTAGAGACAAAAATGTCTTTGTTTCTGATTAAAATAATATATTTATATGTAAATCAAAAACCAAATTATAAACATTTTCAGAAAATCAATGTAATACACAAACTTATATATATATATGAATTGAGCTCATCCATGATATAAAATTTAACTCCATTTACACAGAACAATTAAATACTCAAAAAATTATAAAAATAATTATGTACAGAAATACAATGAAGTAGAGCTGTACATACAATGAATCGAATTCTGATATTTTTCATCAAATTATTTTAAAAAATAAACAATTTTGTAAATATAAAATAAGTGTAAACAATTAATGAATAAAGTTATTAAATATATAAACAAGGATTATTCCACAATTAACTACCAACTAGTAATTAGAAATAAACCAGTTGCCATAAAAACAGTGTACTGTGCAGTAATCATCAGCAATTTATAATTTGTCATATACTCATCGGTAATTCTTTTCATTAGCAATTGATGAAACACTGAACTTGTCATTATCATTACTGCTAACTTGAGGTATATGACATTACAATCATTTTTTTCTACATGAAGAAACATATGACTGCCGAGATCCATAAACAATTATGTTGTAGTTACAATAACATCATGAGTGATAGTATAATGAAAGAATCGTACTTAATGAAAAGAATTTTTCACAATTTCTGAACTCTCAAATAAATTCCATAGATGTTTAGAATGATCACACATAAACTGGATTTTCATAAGTTCTGATTTAAGAAAAACAACCAACTGATGCGAAATTTATACGGCCTTTGCATTCCTTGAATTCTACAAGGTGAGATAAATCTTGATAGAATTATAAAATATGGATAAGAAATTAGCCAAATTTGTGAAAAAAAAAATTGAAGCACTACTGAACTGAAAATAATGGGAGTGGTTTGGAACCATACAAAAATTTTGTTGACAAAATTTATGAAATGTAGAACTACAATAACATCAGAAGTTTACTATGAAATTCTAAAGAATCTTTTAAGGTTAATACAAAACTACAATAAGAAATCTTCATGAAGAGTTGTTCATCTACATGATGCATAGCCCCAATTTGTAGGAAACACAATGGTTTTACCTAAACAATTTTGGTCGATTTTAACCGTCTCCACTATGCCTAGATTAGGTTGGTATTCCCCTCTTCACCAAGATGAAAGTCTGGCCAGTCACCCAGCACTTTGAAACCTCTAAGGAAGCTCATGGAAAATGTTAATAAATAGCTCTCTACTCTGACAGAGGACTGCTTTGATGAGATCTATAAAAGCAATTATCAAAGTATATTAATGACTAAATACGGTTGGCAACACTGTGAAGTAATGAAGGATATATATATATATATATATATATATATTTAATAAAATCTTTTAAGTTTAATTTTTTCATCAGCCAATCATAAATCAACTTTGAAATAGCCTTCATGTAAGTAATTGACAGTGAAAGTTGTAGTCAATTTTATATTTGCATGGGTAAGCATAAACAAAATTCTAGAGCTATAAATAAAAATAAGACAAATCTAATTTTAATATAAAATTGATATAAATTATTAAAAAAAATGGAATATTTTAAAAAGTTTTATTTAATTCTAACAATAAATGTAATTAACTTATGAAATATCATATAACTGTAATAATATTAATTTAATTAATGAATATTAAAAAAAATATATATATATATACAAACATGTTTAAAATATAATTAATGTATAAAATACAAATGAGTTTTTTTAGTTCCATCATTTAAATAGAATTTTTTTTAATATAAGTTGATTATTTTCATTTATTAATTTGGTAACAATGATATAATTTTTAAAACATAATCACACATTTTAATTGCATTACGTTGGTAACTTATGAAAACAGAGTAAAACATTTAACTATCAACCAACATTAGAGTTTAATTTTTCATGATGGTGTTATGCCAAATGTGCTTTTTTTTATTCATGATTGGTATAGAGTGTTTTGTGTTAATTTTTTTTTACAGAGAATTTCTACTCTGTATGTTCAATCCCCTTAATCACAAAAATTGCAAAAGATAATTTACCAAAAAACAGAACAAATGGAAAGAATAAAAATTGAACTGGGTGACCGAACAGTCTTGGGTCTGGTTTAAGAAAGATCACTTGGAGGTAATTTCATGTCTCAGATTAATGTAGTGGGGCAGACCCAAAAAAAATAAACAAACCTATTATAAAATTCACATGGAAGTGTGTATATTTAAAAAATTGGGCAGAAATATATATAAAGAAGAATTATTTTAAATTTGAGTAAGAATAAATAACCAAAGTATGAGTAGAAAATAAAGAAATACCAGCTACAATACAAAAAAGAGTAGACTGATGTAAACTCTCATGTAGCTTACATCATTAAATTAAATTTGTATGTTTCTTCCATATACAAATTACAAAGCTATGTTAACTAAGTTATATTAAAAGAAAAACTGACCGTAGATGAAAGATAAAATGTTCATATCTTTTTTTTATTGAATATCAGAAAAATTACAAAGAATGGAGAAAAGGAATCTTCTAGTTCTAATATCAGACTTATAAAAATATCTTAACAATGTTTGAATAAACTATAACATTCTACGGTAGAGAAATGTTAAGCTGAAATAGAAAAAAGATGGTTTTTAAAATATGGTGTAACAGAATGTCAAAAATTAGTGGATTGAAAAGAGCACAAAATAAAAATTTCTTAAACCAATTGAAACGTTTGTCAATGAATCTTACAAAAAGAAAAAGGCCAAATCATATATTACTTAAAGTATTCTATATTATTTTAGTCATAGGAGGAAGTTAGAGGCTGTAAACTGTTAGCTAAGGTGAGAATCAGATTTTCTAATAAGCCAAATAATTGATGACGAAAACAAATAAATGTAATATTTTTTATTATTAAAATTATATTTATAGATATGTTACCCTTTTAAAACTATGTAAAAATAAATGTTACTTGATTTTATGTAAATACTTTTGAAAGAGATATTACTGAAATCAGGGTAGGTGGGTGGAAAACTATGAATGCTTATCTCTTTGAATAATATGTATTTAAGATGGTACGTGTTGCTGTTTCAAGGTTCAATGGAGTCTGATGTCAATAAAAACTACCCGTCACAGCAGTCATGTCAGTAAAAAATCTGATTAATATTACATAAAACTCTTTTTTAATAACACTGCAAGACTTTCAATCATACAACTAGAAAATAAATGTATTGTTGTGATTTTATAAATACTAATTAAAATGGCACTAATAAAGGTGTAAAAATATATTGGAATTTTCTTGATTTTATAAAAATCAATAATATGATAAAATGAATTATAATATATAATTTAAATTATATGTATAAGAGATACACTCCTTAATATCAATTAAGTTATATTTATACATTGGTTGTGATGTAACATGGAAGCAATATTATAATCTGCACAAAGGATCATCAAATATCAATCAGGTCCTTTATTAATTACTGTATAAATAAAAAAAATTCCATATTAAATAATATACTAATGGCACCACATACAACTGCTAAATATATTTTGATAAAACAGACTTAACAGATGAGTGTGTCCCACAAAGAGGTATATGCTTCTGATTTATATCACTTATTCATTCTCTCATTGATTCAATTGACAATTTACAGACCGTTTAACCAAAATTCTAAAACTGTTCTATGAAATTTCAACCTTCTAGGATTTATAAAACAAAATGGCAGCTTTCAAACAAAAACATCAATTTCAAATAAAGCACATTTTTAATTCATTATAAAATAACTGGTAAAAATGATTAAAAACAGATGATAATTAGAACTAGAGTAATTAAAACACTTAAATTAAATTAATCAAATCTGGTTATGGAAGATGAGGAATCATCATTTTATTGATTATTACTTAATGTACGTGAAAGGGTTCTGAGGATGATATTTGGTTTTTCCATAGCGGAAGATTTACAGAAAAGATTGCATTTGAATACATTCACAAAACTATAATTAATTTTAAAAAGCAGGGAAAAATTAAAAATTTGACATGATTTCATACATCAACTATTAAGCAACATACATTATTTGCAGTTAGCATTTATTGCAGAACTTTTCAGATATAAGTACAGGTGGAGTATCCACTTAAAAAAAAGATTGCTGGAAACTAAAATTTTTGGAAATTAATGAATTTACTGTTCTGCTTCTATTTTTACAATCATCTATTGAAAATCATGTTGATGTCCTAACTGAACACGGTCAATTACTTTCTTCTTGTCTTATGTCAATGAATTTCAGAAGTATATCTGGTTATTTAGCTGAAGGATCTATTTCTAATCAACTAAATGTTTAAAATTATGAGGAAAAACTATTCCCTGGAAGAAAAACAGTAACTGTTCAGATCAGTAGGGTACATACAGCAATAGTGGTTGGGATATGGCTAGAGTTGATATCTTTGGTGAGTGTCTTCCTCTTTTCGTTAAAAACAGATTTAAGCAGCAAATTATGAATTCTTAAAATGAGATGCCAATTTTCTGTAATTGAGGAAATTTTTTTACACAGAAGAAACTACCATTAATGTTATGTTATATTCACATTACTATTATGAATTAATAAACCGGGATCATCTCATAATTGTAAAAAGGAAAGAAAAAAGACACACGATAAGGATACACACAATAACTATAAAACCAACCCACAACAAAAGCAGTCATTTACAAATAATATGTAGCCATACCTAAAAGTTTTATAGTATTCAAGCAAAAAACTGATGCACAATCTCACAAACTGAGATGACAAAAGTCATCTTAGAAAGAAGAAAATATAATGATGATTTAACACATCTAAACATGTATTAGCCATCATGATGTCATACACAACATAAAAGAGAATAAAATTCATTATTTGTAACAACAGCTCATGCTCAATTTTTTGAGAAAAACATTTTTCTTCAATTGAAAAATTCAAGTTTCATGAAGTCATATCATTTTAAAGCTTACTAATCTTTAATTTTACATTATTTTAAATATAAAATGGCTAAAAAGTAAATAAATTATGTACTTGTACTAAAAATTGATAATTTTCGACAATTAAAAATCTTTGGAAAGTTTTACTTTGAAAGACTAGCATTTTGTTTATGTGCATTAAAAAAAAACTGTAACGGCATATCTTTTTTGAATAATAATAATAATAAAATCTTATTTGCTTTATCAATGCAAATATAATATTATTAAATAAATAACATTTGAAGGACATAACAAAACTGGTTGTCTGCCAAAGTTGAAAGAAAAATAAAAACTGGTTTTTGTTAATTTCTAACAAAGAAGTCTGCATAAAAATAATTTTTTCAAGATGAATTTTTTAAAATTTGCAAGATGATATTAAGCAAAATCTGGATTCTTTGAGGGATAATTCTACAGTCTTCTTGTACAAGCTACACTTAGCAGAGAAAATGAGATTTTTCCAGCGGGGTCATACAGAGCAGCAGTATGGAAAGATAAAGTACGTTATTCATAGCGCCCCCAAAGAACCACTGGGAGAAAAAGTTAAAATGGTGGTCTGAAGAATTGGTAGGCTTGTGCAACAAAAAAAAGAGTGCTTATTAAAAGTGGTTGCTCTTTGAAGCTTGAAGATAGAAAAACTTATCGAAGATGTAACTACGAAGTCAAAAAGGTAAAAAATGGTTTTTGGGAAGGAACATGTAATAAAATAACTGCTTTGTTGGGAAGCTCTCGATCAAGAGAGATGTGGATGATGATGAAAATAAATGTCAGACAAAATTTAAGAAGAGAACCTATTAGCATTGAAGAATAGAAAACATATTACCAACAGCTACTGTCAGAGGAAAGGGATAAATTTAGAGAGATAGATTATGCCCTAGAAATGATGGATTCTAGTTCCATTAGTGTGTCGGTGTTCGTATGAAAAACGACAGATCAATGGGCCCTGGAGGGATACCCATTAAGTTAGTTAAGAATGCTCTACTAGTGATGCTGGAAGCGATTGCTGATTTATTCACTGCTTATCTTAAGGGTGACAACATTGTGCATTGGTGGAAGTTAGGAAATATAACATCTATATTTAAATAAGATAATAAATTGGGTTGTAGAAATTACAGAGGTATCAGTGTGACAAGTTCGGTGGGTAGATTGTATGGGTGGGTATTAGGATAGTGTTCCTATTACGTATCTTTGGACAACTATGAAAAACTGTGGAGTAACAGAAATTTATATAAATGCAGTTAACATTTTTTATCAGGGTTCTAAAGGCAGGATAAAGGTTAGTGCAGATTTTCCTGATGACTTCGTTGTCACTAAGGGTTTATAGCAGGGCTGTTGTATTTCCCCAATTTAAAATTTATTTGCAGAAGGCACTGAAATATTGAACTTGTAAGTGTAGTCAAATGGAAGTTCTGATGGAGGAAAACTATATTTACAGTTTATTGTTTGCCAATGATCAGGTTATTTTGGCAGAGGATAAGAATGATATTTTTTATATGATAGAGAGCTTAATTACTGAATACAGGAAATGGGGATTGGAAAATAATGTAGAAAAGACAAGATATATGCTGGTTGGAGGAAAAGGAGAGGATTTAGAGACATCGTTAGGAACTGTGAAGCATTCTGATGAATTTAAATATCTTGAGATAATATTAACATATGATGGAAGAAATACTAAGGATATTGTGAATAAGATTATAAAGGGGGATGGGAACTGAAAGAAGGTTGCATTCGGTTTTGTGAAATAACCATACCTTAATGAAAAATAAACATAATATTTTCAAAACTTTAGTTGTAAGCAATGTGATGTAAGGATCTGAGCTATGTATGCTACATGAAATGATGGAGATTGATGGCTGTAGAGATTATGTACTGGAGAAGATGTTGCCAAGTTACACTGATGGATAGAGTAGAAATTATGAAGGTCACATCATCTTTGATGGAGAATATAGGAGTTTAGACGGCTAATGGTATGGTCATATGCGCAAGATGGGTTCAGATAGATTGCCTCGTCATGTTTGGGAATGGCAGCCATCAAATAGAAGAGAGTAAGGTCACAGAGAATGTGGAGTCTGATGTCTGATGTGGTGAAGAATACGAAGAAGTGTGGTTTGCTGCATAAAGCGAGTTATGATAGAAAGGCTTGGAGAAATAGGATGCGGAAAATGACTGTAATGACTATAAAAAAAAACCGCTACAAAAAATAATTTTTCATGGTAGATGATAATTCACCTGATTACAAAGTAGTTAAATAATAATGGTGGTCAACTAAATTCTGAATAGCAGTAAGAATAAAAAAAATAAAAATAAATTAAATCTTTACAAAATAAATATTGGTAATGGAATTAAGCGAATAAACAACTGAGTAAGTTATAATGCATAGGCAATTCCATATTATAAACAAGCTCACTCATAAGGAAGGATAAAGAATGAATGCAGAATGTAACTGAAAAAGAATTATAAATTATGCAACCCAAACTTATGTATATAACTTCTGTAATATAATTCCTTACATGATTTAGAAATTAGCAAAATAAAATAATTATTCTGTAAATACATTTCTTCAAAATAAATCAATTAATAAACAAATCAAAACAATTTTCTCTGAACCATGCAGTGGGTCCCAGCTAGCTACATTTCATACACACTTGCACCCACCCATACTATGAATATACATACATATATACAAACATACATAAAACACACACACACACACACACACATATATACATAAATGTATCAGCTTGCTGTTTATTTCTGTTTAAATTTCTTTTATACTTCCACGCATTCAATAAATTCTGTTTGAAAAGACAGGTGTGATAAACTAAGAAAGAAAAGTATAATACTATTTATATTCTTATAATGCCTTAACAAGATGTTGCAGGATTCACACACAATGAAAGAGAGATGTACTTATGAGTCCTTGCATATTTTGGTAAACAAGAGTGCATCTTTGGACTATCCCTATGATAGCTATTCTTGTACATCCCACAGTGTCTATCCATCTCCACAATGTTCAATAATTAATTAATTTTCTAGTACAATGGATAATTTGCAGTTAATATTTTTAAATGTATGCATGCATTTCTAAAATAAATATAGTTTAAAATATAGTATTAGGATATCTTAACAAAAAGAATATTCTATTTAGAGTTCAAAATAATTTGTAATCTTCTGGTAAAGTTGTTATATTTATCAATGATCTTATTTTTAAACATTTTATTTAAATAAACACCAAAATCATTTTATGTAGGTGTTTTTTTTTTTTTTATAAACTTTACTTTTGTAAATTTATTTTATTTCCTTGTATGTACACAACAAATCTATGCATCATATTAGAATAAATGATCATTTAACGTGCTAGTAGATGTAAAGAATTGTTTATTATATACTGTACTTTTGGTGATAAACAGTTTATGATAAAAATTTCAACTTCAATTACATTACTTTGTAGCTGACCTGAAATAAGTTCAAATACTACTAAATCTGATGTAATTATTTCCCTAAAACAACAAACATCCTACACCAGGCTTACTAAGGAAAATTAAGAGTCAAGTGGATTCCTTTTGCCTTTTTCACTAAGCCGAACACACTCTTGTATGTCGGCATGCCAAGCTCAATAAAAATGCAAGAGAGTTTTGGCTCTGCTAGTGACACCTTCACTACTTCACAAATTGTATAATAATTCACAAATGAGTTTACTATACAGCCAGCCCATAGACTGGCTATGTAGTAAACACCATTAATCTCAGGGAAAAAACTCTGACAAGTGGCTCTTGCACCTTAAACACTTTACATGACATTTTTGATTGGCCACGAGAAAAGCAGATAGATTGTTGTGCATTAAAAAATTAATACATTCTTATAACAAGAAACATAATTTACACTGCTTCTAATTAGTAGGAAATAAAAAATCTATTACACGAATTGAATTTATTCAGCAAAATTTGTGTAATGGTAAATAATTCAATAAATTATAATAATCAGAACTGATGGTGATCTATGGATTCAAACATACATTTTAATTGGTGAGTTCTATTCTGTTATTTGATGGTGTCTGTAGTAAGGCACACCCCTCAAAACATGAAGCATTCTTGACAATTTTTCTGATGAAACTTAGGGAAGATCCAAAATGACGGTAACTTCTTGTAAAAATTTCTTAATAATCAGAATTTGGAATTTTCAAGAATAAAATAAAACTCTTAGTTATGCAATTGACACTGGGTGTGTCTGGATTTGAAGAAAACTTAAAAAAAAAACCATTACCAATCAAGAAGCATACCATCAGATATTATTTTTATATCCTACTTCCTCTCATTTCAAAATTATTAAACTTTTTTTTGATAGGTGCATTAGTATTAACATATGATAGCCCATTATAGGCTTATTTGTTTTCTGCTTAAAATATAATACCAATATTCAGAAAACAATTTTAAACAAGATTTTTTTTAAACTTTGATCTACATTAAATAGCATCTATGTTAGCCTTAATACTTAATATTAAATTGTGTTTAACAAAAAAGTTGTAGGCTACCTAAATTAAATGCAGATCAAAACTAGCATAATTTTTGTCAAGAATAAGAAACATCATATGCAACATGTACTAAGGAAATGATCCTGTTTCAATAAGTTTAACATACTTTTGAATATCAGTAAGTCAAGACCTCCGAAATAAAAATAATATTTAACCCTCTCTCTCTCTCTCTCTCTCTCTCTCTCTCTCTCTATATATATATATATATATATATATATATATATATATATATATATATATCTACATTTTGAAATTCAAATAATTCATTAACATATTGACCACTGTGCTAATAAAATTAAATGTTAAAAAATTTAAACTAGCAAAACAAAGTAAATAGATTAAACATATATTAATTCCTAGAATAAATTTTCATGTGATCCTGTACCTTCAGTTGGTATTTAATTCTACAATTATATTAAAATAAAATTGTTTTTATATAATTTGTGAATTTGTTGAAAATGTTACTATTTCATACATTTTGAAGTTATGGGCGAATATGCAAATTCTGCTGTTTAGTACTGGAATGGTGTAATAGTTAAATATTGTATTTTTGTAATATGTAAACTAACGTTCATATTTCAAAATACAAAGGAAAATAAAACAATTTATTTTAATGTAATTATAGAATTAAATACCAACTGAAGATGCAGGATCCCACAAATATCTGATTCTCATCTAAATTTCATCTAATCTTAAACATATATATATGATTGCTTTATATATGCAAAATTAGTTAGGTATGTATGTATATATATATATATAACTAGTTTCTGTTCATCACCGGGACTAGCTGTATAGTAAAAACCACTTTTTTTTTAGTCAGCTACTCTTACTGATATCTCTTGTAGCTCAAGTGTTTTAAATTCATCACAACTAAACAAGAGATGGTAGCAAATAGAGTAAAGCAAGAGATTACATTATGTTCTTAATTAAATGTTTTACTATCTCAATATTCAAGCAAGAATATGGCAAAGACATTTCTTATCAACAGCCCTGGTCATATTTTTGAAATTGTACATAATCGCAGCAGTCTAAGTTAGAACAAAGACCAATTAAACCTATGGGTTTTATAGAAAACAAATAAGCCATTAGGAGTGATGTCTGAAGAAACAAATTTTCATTTATATATATAAATTAAAATTTGTTGAATATGTGTATATGTATATATAGCTTTTCAATACATTTCACACCTCTTTATTTAATAACTGTAATGTCACTATAAATTAAAAGCTCAAAAATTTAGCTGTAAAGACTGATGATAATATTCAACAAATAAACATCTATAGTGCTTTTATGAAGAAGCCACACATTCAAAATATGAAAATAAAAATTTTTCAAATATAAATATATAAAAATTGATTAAAAAAAAAAAAAATTTTAAAACTGTTATTGTGTACTGACTAATTGCTTATTATGTATTCAAACCTGCTTATATATTATAAGTCATAAGTCATTCATAGTTACATTTGATTCAAGTAAAAATGATCAGATTACTACAAATTAAAAAGATTCAGATAACGTCATTATCAAATTATTCTCGTTTATTTGCTAACATGTACAATTTTCTCCATTTAATTAACGGTTAACTCACCTGTTTAGAAGACAACTTGCTTATATGAATCTGACATTACTAATGCAGTATATTCTTGTGTCATATTAACTGCTACAGAGTTTTTTTAAATGCATCTGACATTACTAATGAAATATATTCTTGGGTCATATTAACAGCTACAAAATTTTTTTAAATATGATTTTTTTATACTATTTGGTCATCCACCTTTAATCCTATTTGTTAATTTCAGAAACATAATATTAATTACAAAACATAGAACTTTAGTTTTTCTATTTGATGAACATAGAAATTTTACTACTATATTTGTTTTGAAATTATACTACAACTTATAACGTATATTGTTAATAATTACTTTAATGATTTCATCAAAGTTAAAATTTATTAATAATCAATTCAAATAAAAAAAATTAAAAACTGTAGCAATATGGGATATTAATATATTTTATATGAAAAGTAAATATATAATGACTGCAATAATTATAGCAGTTTGTAAAGGATAATACAATTAAGATGTAACCTAACCATTCACATCTAATAAAAGAGACTGTACCACTCCTTATAAGATTATCTTGTCATTACACTAAAATTAAAGTTCTTGAAGTTTCTCTTTGTTTATTTATATTGTCTATATCAATTAGCATGGAAGTGAATAATAAATAATCCCTTTCGTAACTTGGTGGCAAGTATTGATGATGGTAGTAAGGTATTACTTTAGGTTGTATGAAGATCATCTACTCTGATTATATAAGCTTTTTATATTTATGTAATTTAAGGTTCAACAGTTATTCAAGTAATTATGCATAAATTGTTTACAGTTTATTAAATGCGGTTATTAAACTTTATAACATTTTACATGATATTTTTTATTTATTCATTTAATACTCGCAACCTCACCCTAACACTCTTCAGTGAAATATTCACTTTGTTGCAGTTAATTATGTTATGATTTTATTTATCTTCTGTTTAATTATATATTTTATTATACTTTGATTTTTATTTAACTTATTTTCCTTCCTCTGCTTCCACTCAACCTTTCTTTATTCTTTTTTACAAGTAACTTCTTTCTTTCTACTTGTTTTCTTAAAAAAAAAATTATCATATACAAGTTTTAATCCCAGTTGTTTAATTTTTTTTCATTATATGTTGGATTTGGTACTTTAATTTTTATCTCATTTGGATTTTTTTTTCATACTGATGGTTTATCTGGAGACTTGTTTTATTGTATGCATGATAATCTAAGGCTATTTATTATTTTATTTACTTTTTTTAATTTTTTTATATTATTTTCAGTTTACATGTTTTATGTACTATTATTTTTTTACAATTTCGTTATTGTTTGCTATATTTTATATTTTTAGATACATCTATTTTAATCTACCAACTTAAATTTGAATTAATTTCTCAAAAACAAGTCGAACAAAATCCAAACTTATGACTGACGCACTATCATAAAATACATGCATATAAAATATTTTTTAATATTACTAATTATTCTTTAAATAAAAAAAAAGTATAGAGAAAATCTTATCAACATATATACTAGTATAAAGCACATTCAGCTTACACCATCCTGTCAAACAATTTAAAATTAATTTAGTGGACAATCAAATTTTATTATGAATATAACTCATAGTAGTAAAGATATATATATATATATATATATATATATACACACACACACACACAGACAGAGAGGATTACACACATTTTTGAATGAACATTACACAGTTAATCTGACACCAAACCTTATTATTGTTGTAAAATGTGTGTGAACTAAGGTTATTTATTTCAGTTTTCCAGTTACCATAGAGTCGTGGTCGGTGGAACATCATGTGTTCATGTATGATGCCTATGTTAGAAACGGAAACTCAATATAGTTTAGCTGTAGGTCAGAGGTTATTCCCCAAGCTCTTCAACATAGGTCAGCATGAAGCAGTTCCAACATGCAAAACCACCTTAAACTGGGTTTAACAGTTTCGAATCACAGGCACTCCAAAAACACTATAAGGTGCTGAATGTATGGTGAGAACACCATAGAATTTGGAAAGAGTTAGAGCAGCATTTCTCTATACTCCCTGACATTCAGTTCAGCGCCACTCATTACGATTATGTTTAGGATGGAAATTGGTTAAATTAATTGAAAATCAATCTTAAATTCCATCCGCATAAGTTTGTCTGTGTGCACCAATTACTTGTCACAGATTATGGCCAGCAGGTACATTTTTCTCTATGGATGCAAGTACTTCTTCATGATAAACCCATCGTGCTCATTTTTATGAGTGACGAGGCGTATTTTCAATTAAATGGGTTTGTCAACCAGCAAATCTTCAGGTACTGGGCAGCAGGAAAATCCAAGACAACTGCATAAACAACTTCTGCAATTACCTGATGTGATAGTATAGTGCAATATCCATGCTGTTATGGTCCCTATTTTTTTTGAAGAGGAGAGTGTAGCAATAACAGGTAAATTACAATCATTATACACACATAATAAAACTTTTTTAAACTACAGATGTTGACATGGAACAAGATGTATGGCTCCAACAAGATGGGGCTAAATTCCACACTGCCAGATATTCCATGAACATTTTACAGGGATTGTTTCCTAGTAATTTGATTTCCAGATTTGGAGATATGCCTTGGCCTCCTCCCTGTGTGAATTTTTCTGCGAGGGTAATTAAAGGAGCAAGTTTATGTCAACAAACCCCCATTCATTAGAAAAAAACTGAAGAGATATTATAATATTTGTAAATATTTGTAAAGAGATGGAGCAGATTGCTCAGAGAACATTTTCACTCAGGATCTTAGATCGTTCAGGAACATGTGTGGGACAGTTTCACCTCTTAACTTGAAAACTGCATTGTGGAAGATGGACATCATCTTCCAAATGGTTTTTTTTTCTACGTAACTAATGATAGGCATTTCTTTCCACACCTATTCAAACCAAAGTAGTAAATTTTAGTGTATAATTATCGGTTTAATATTCATTCAAAAATAAGCAAACTCCCCTGTGTCATCCTGTATATATACAAATAAAGCTTTACAAGTTAAAAGTAAATCTAATTTTAATATTATAATTTAATACACTGATACCAATATGAGAGTATAATTAAACGTAATATATTCAATAAACAGTAGAACCTCTATTATCCATAATTTGTAATAACTTGACATTAGATAACTTGATATTATAGTGACTTTAAAAAGTAACACAGTACGTACATTTTTTTTTTTACAAAACAAAATACACTAAATATAATAACAGAACTGCAAACAATGTACTACTAATCTGGTACAATAAAACAAAAAAAATCTGATGTAGACACCACGTGACCTTCCTTGTACGCCTATTAAATTACATATACACATTTTTTTACAATCAGAGGTTCATAATTATTAATAAATCAATATATTTAAATTAAAAAAAAGGGAAATAAAGTTGGATTTGAACCTATGTCCTTTTCCCTTGTATGATCCAAATATTGCATTAATTAAAATTTTATTTGGCTATAACTCGGGAACCAATGAACATAAGTACCCTTATGATATATTGTTGAAAAGCTTTCAATGAGGGCTGATTACTGCAGTTTAGACAAAAGTCCAAAATCAATTTTTTTTTTATTTTGGGCTTTTTTGGTCCAGTTGGTTGCAATCAAAAGGGGAGGTGCACAACTAGATGTTACAAGAGTCCTAAATCCAAAATTTCAAAATTCTACGGCTAATCGTTTTTGAGTTATACGAGATACATATGTACATACAGACATCACGTCAAAACTAGTCAAAACGGATTCAGGGATGGTCATCAAAATGGATATTTCTGTTGAAATCTGAAAATCAAAATCTTTTGCAATCACAATACTTCCTTTACTTCGTATAAGGAAGTAAAAAATAAAATAATTAAAAAGACATCATCAGCTATAGTACTCAGAACTAGTTAAAGAAAGAATAAAAAAATTATATACCACATTTCTAAAAAAAAGTATTATTTAAATAATATATTCTATTATTAATTATTTCAATTTATTTTTAAAAAGTATGAAAATAATCTCAACTCGGTACTAAAAAATGTGAAAAGGTTACAAAGCAGTTAATAAGCCATATTTTTATGATTTTTTTCATTTTGTACATTTTAAGATTGAGTAAGGTTTAAAAATAGTCAAGAAAGCAGTGTTTACTTTAATTTCTCTTTATATTTTTGAAAAAAATGTCTAAACTAAAAAGAAATTGTGTACACTGATAGAAAAGTTATAAGAAATAAAATAAGACAATCAAAAATTTTGTATGATTAAATGCAAGAAATTAACATTAAAACACATTGGCAAAGACAGAGTAGACTTACAGGAAGAATAATGTTCCAGAGAACTGTAATTAAAACAGCATGGTGATAGTAGGAAAACGACTGCATATGGACAATTAAATTTTTTTGGCTTGACTGTTCACAGAGACTGATTGTTAAAAGGGTGATGGATAAATGAGGTTTTACTTGACATTATTTCTTGTAATATTATTACATTAACTTCTTTATTTCTTTTATATTTTACACATGATTAATTTATTGAACGTTCGATATTTGCTTAAATAAAATATCAATTTTAAAATACAATTTATTAATTTAATAATGTACACTGGTAGTGGATGGCATTTTTCTTAAAATTATTTCTTTCTCATTATTATTTATTACTAATATTTTACACTGATATTAGTCATAGTGTGATATTTTTTAATTTTTTAATTGTATATTCATATGCGTTCAACATGTGCTATTTAAAATCTTGCTAAACATTAAAAAAAGTTACAATAAAACCTGATCTGGTAATAATTTCCAGTTAAGTTTGCTATTGTTGCATTTAATTTTACAGACATTTCATTCATTACTTGTTATTCCCTCATACAATATAATGAATCAACATGAACATAGGCACAAACATACTCATAGGTTGTTTAAAATTAACAAATATCTATGTTTTTACCACATCATATTTGTATCATTATTTTAGATAAAATTATGAATCCTGGCTTTACCTGATATTCACTTCAGACATTACGCTTTAGGAGAAAACAATAGCTAGTAAACAAAAGCACTTGCACAACAATCAGTAGGCTACCCGACCAGATTACACCAGCTCTACAGATTAACACATCTTCAAGATGAACACATCATGGGCCTGGATCCAAATCTGTTAACCTAAATTGGAAAAGAAGGAATCAAGGATAATCGGAAGCAGGAACAGTAAGAAAGGGCGACTTACTCATGGTGAAACCATGGCAACAAACTACACTCAAAACGATATTTTAAGGAATGTTATGTTGCAATAATAAATTTAAATCATTCACAACAGCCAATTCACAAGCTAAAATAGTTAATTAGATACAGATATTATACATTAAATACAAGTAACAATTATATTTACACATAAATACAAAGTATTTACACGCACATGTATGTAAATACCTCTTTTAAAGAATAAACAATTATAACAGAAAAAAGAACAGTCTTAATTATAATATACATATATAAACTGTTATAATACAAAAAGAACATTCATTATTAACTTCACATTCAATATAAATTATTTATAAATATAGTAGTGAAACCTCTGTATTCTAGCATGTGTTTATTTTGTAAAAAAATATATAAACTTTACAATATCCCAAATCATTAAATATGTTTTCTGTTATTTAATATTTAAAATCCTTTTAATTTCTTTAATAGTTTGGGGTCTTTGGTCCACACATCACATTGTAAAAGAAACATAATATTGTATGTAAGCTCTCTATTTGAATATGGTGTTTCTAAATGCAAAGCTGTTCATGAAAAAAAAAAAAATTTGTGACATATTTATAAGACAATGCAAGCTTTTTTACAAGTGAATCATATACTACTCATTCTTACAGTTAAGGATTATTTTCAAGCTTAGTTTTCTTATAATAATACACATGCAAAAAACAGTAAATGTAATTAAATCTTTGTAAATTGAAGAAAAAAATTTCATTAGTAAAACATACACAACGTTGAATAATATTAAAAAAATTCAAATCTGAAATTTTTTGGAAAGTTACTACTACAATAAATATGATGTTAAATAAGCAATATTAGAAGCCATCATCTAATTTCATTTGTTTTATATTGACAACTGAAGTCAAAATTAATAAATTAAATTCATCGAGCAACAGATATAATAAAAAATAAAATATATTTCCTTTTTTTACTGTTGTATAATAATAAAGCAGTATCTGTTTTATTTTTATACATCAGCGACTTACTTTTAAAAATTTTTCCAAATTTTTTTTTATAATTTTAAACTTTTCATGAATTACTGAGGTTGCACTATGTAATAAATAAATAAATAAACAAAAAATAATTAAAGCATGTATAAATAGATTAAAAATAATATTTCACAAATTCATTGAAAAAATAACCAAATTATTGACAAAACAAAAATAAAAATATGTAAGTTATAAATGTTTTGAAAATAATCAGAGTAAACTAACTAAACTGGTACTTAAAAAATATTACATTAAAAAAAAAAAACGAAAAGTAATATTAATAAATTAAACTGAAAATAATAAAAGCAACACTTAAAAACAAAATTATGGGTTATATGCTAACTCAGCTTTAAAGATTATTTATTTTTTAAAAAAAATCCTGTTAAAATGAGTGATGTTATAACAGAGAAACATGTTGAACAATTTATCTGAATTAACATGGCAATTAAAAAATATATACATAAATTCCATATTTATTTGAATGCAGTAGGCTCTGATGTATCTTTATGTTTTTATTACTAATAGCTTTTCTATAAAAAGAAAAAAATACATGAATAATCAAAAAAGTTAATTTGTGAAAGATTGAAGCAGCAAAACTTCAGTTTTTTTTTTGTATGAGAATGAAGTAGACCATATTTAGAATTAAGGTATTAGAATAGAGTTATCTCTGATGAAAGATACTTCTAAAGTATGAGCTACTTTAGAAGTATATTTCGTAAAACATACTGAGCATATGTTTTGCGTCGGTTTATACAAAACTTTCTATTTAATACTTAAATATTAAGAAAACTAGACTGGAATGAAAAAAGACAGAAATGATATGATGTTAAATTCCACATCTCAGTTTTTAATAAATAATATCCTAAATTCCAAATGTGATGATCCAAGGCAAGCAAGCAAGTAGTAGTTTATCCAATCTGCAATCCAGTCTATCATGAAGGTAAGATTATCCTACTTTACCACTAATCTTTTCTTTATTCTTAATCCTAAATCACTGATCTGGTGGGTGCTAGTTTTTCCATTCTGAGAATACTGGGATCTGATGAGTCGGTATGACTTTGTTAGGAGGACTGCTGGTAGATTGACTTGAAAATTTTGTTTCCTATATGATGGCAGCACAAAATATCTGTAGTGCCTACTGGATAAAACAAAATCACTTAATCCTCACTTCCCCCAGAAGTATATACCCTTTTAATTCTGACCTAGTCCATCATTATATTATACTAAGTGGTTCAAATAAAACTCATGATTTTTTATTAATTTATTAAAACAGCTGTTCATCTCGGTGGTTTCACTTATATGTCATGAGATGGCACAAACAACTGTTTGTTCTTTATTGTTTGTAAGTATGATGTCATTGTTGTAGTTCAAAGTTATTGCTGTGATTCATAATGTAATAAATACTAAGAGTGCAACATCTGTTCACTGTGATACATTACTGGATAACAAATTTGGCTGTAGCAATACAAAGGGCATACCAAATGGATTTGTTGTTAGGCCAGAATAATAATGGTGTTAATTCACAACTAGGAAACAACTGACAATCTTCTAAGTAAAACTGGAAAACACTGTATATTTAAACTCTGGAAGTTAGTGACGATGTTCAGAAAGGACTGTTGTGGTCACCCAGTAAGTCACTAAGGTTTTTATTTCTCTTAAGAGAGCAAACTCTCATACTTGATATGTCAAAGAGCTCTGAAGGGAGCAAAGTTAAGGCCATACGGGCCGATGGTTATTCATGAATTGTTGGTACACAATATAGTTAAAGGATGCAATTTTTATGAAGGTTATTACAAATCTTGTCATACTATCTATCCACAACCTGATTCTACTTGTCTGACTATTTCAATTTGCAGAATATATACATTTGGGGTGTAGTAAATCCATATACCTTTCACAAAGCATTTATAGAACCATTGAAAGACGGAGTTTGTTATGCGGTAGGTATTATCAGAGAGAATAATGGATCCAATTTTTTAAAAGAACTATAAAACTGCAGAGTATCGCCACAATTTTCATGAAATTTCTTGAACAAATGGATGAAAGGAACTACATCAAGAGCACTTTTATCAGAATGAAGCAAAATGCTATCTATACATCTTGGAAGTCTGTAGTTTTGAAACTTTCCTTGATGACTGCATCCTCTCTAGGAACTTGTGACTACTGAGACTATCTGATTTAATCATATCAGATTTTTTCCTTTGTAGTTATCTGAAGGCAAGAGTATACACACCCTAGACATTAAATGATTTGAAACAGAACATTATTCACAAAATTAATGGTATTGACAAGGTAATGCTCACTGAATGACCAGGAACAGAAAATTATATGTTCAGATGTGTTTTGAGGTGAATGGAAGACTTGATATAAAGGTATCTCCCAAAGATATATATACATTTTAAAACACACTAAACATATATAGCACCATTGTCGTTAAAATAAACACACAGGAAATATGAGTTTTATGTGAATCACCATATACTATTCATAGTATATTAATATACAAACTCTATTGTACTAATTTAAATTGTGTTGTTTATTTAAATCTAAGATATATATATATATATATATATACAAATTTGACAAAGTTCAAATTTGTTGAGTTTTAACTTTTTCTGAGTTATGGGTATAATTATTTATAATGTTCATGAATGTACAGTTTGTAGTTTGTGTTAATTAATTAGATGGTTGTTTATCTAAATATATTCAAAGAACATACAATAATATCATAAGTTACTTTCTTTTATTTTCTCCCATTTTAATTTGACTATTTCTGTGGTAGAGTGGTACATCTCAACCTTTCATCTGGGGATCCTGGGTTCAAATCCCGGTCAGGGATGGGATTTTTCAAATGCTATAAAATTCCATTTCCATATTCCCAGTAACAAGCTTCAAAGCTTCTGGGCTGAATGAATGAATTAATTCATCAAGCAAAAAAATTCTTCTCTTCTATACTTATCGCATTAATGCTGTATGATAGTAGCAACTCTGTATGCATTTTTAAAATCACTTTTTTAGATTACATAGAATCTATTAAGAAGAAAAGAAAAAACAAAATTATAAATGGTTGATTTACAAACCTATTTATCAATTTTCATTTATTTTAACACATTTGTTAAGTAAGAATTATATCTTCTAAAAATAAAAATTATATCTTCTATGAATTAATTAAAAGATTCCTTTCTGTTATTATAAAAAGAACAATCAGGTATGGCATTTATTTATTATAATAAACTATAATATTTGGTAGCTGTAAGGTATACTTGTTTAAATATAAATTTTTACAGCTTTTCTTTACAGTATACTTTATACTTCTCTTAAAAATTTTTTTATTACTATTATTCTTATAATGTAGTGATGTTAATGTACAAATTATCAATAAAACATTATATATGCAAAATTCCGTGAAAAAAAATAACTTGTAAAAAATGTAGAAAAGACATGAAATTTTTGCAATTATAATATAATAAAACACAATAATGATAAATTCTTAATTCAAATATATCAGAAGATAGAATACTAACTCTGAATTATTAATTCTATTATTGGACAATAATACAATTATTATATTGATTGAGAAATAATAAATAATATAGATTAATTTTATTTAACATGGCCCGTTAGCATATATATTATATAAAAAATTATAAATATTAATCTGCTTACCAATAAATATTTGTATAAATTTACATCATAGCGCTTTCGGAAAATTATTTCCATCCAAATTTGTCCAATTCGACTGATTATTTATTTATTTGTTAATTTATTATTACTTTATCATTTTATGTTTGTAATTTATTAATATTAATATTTATTTAGGGTTATTAATTGTCACTGAATTAAGTATTAAGAATTAAGTATTAAATTATGTATAAAAATGTATTATTACCAATAGAGGTGAACGAGAAAAAGAAAGTTCTAAAAACAAAATTCGTTGGATATTCAAGATACGATCATAAACTAGTTTACAAAAAGTAACAGTAAAAGTTCTTTCTTTTTTCTCTCAAATAAAAAAGTTATTTTACTTTTATTTTTATATTTATTTTTACTTCTTAAATACAATTTATTTAAGAAGTAAATAACTAATTATACATATAATAATAATACTTCAAATATTAAATGAATTAGATGAATAAAAAAATATTTGCATAAATATAACAATCGATCATCAATTATTAAAATAAAGTATGCGTTATTATTAAAATATGTTTTGTCAGTATGGTAGTCACAATTGTTATGACTAGTAACAATTAGTCATAATTGCTAACAATTGTGGCTACCACACTGACAACATGCATTACATATGACTTGATTTTAATAACTGATGATCAATTGTTATATTTATACAAATATTTTTTTATTCATCTAATTCATTTAATATTTGAAGTATTATTATTATATGTATAATTAGTTATGATATGTCCCTGAATATGGAAATAATTTTCCTAAAGCGCTAGGATGTATATTTATACAAGTATTTGTTGGTAAGTGGATTTATAGTTTATGTTTAGAATTTTTTATATAATAAATAACAATTCTACGCAGAAAGTTTAGTCTTTAAAAAGAAAAAAATTAATGTGGCTTGCATTCATGATACTATCACAGAAATAAATTAAAAATGTTAAAAAAACAAATAAAAAAGACATTAGTATTAGAAAATGGCTAATAACAAAAAAAAGTTTTTAATGAAAATCACCAAAAAAGTAAAGTTTTTGAGTACTGTTCATACTTTTTAGTATAAAGAAATAAAGGATATGCTTTTTAGATTACATACATATTTTTAATATAATATGCTTTTAAATGTTAATTTCTTTAATTAAAAAACTATTAGTGTTTAATATGAATATATAACTCACACATTCAATCATTCTAAAT
Source organism: Lycorma delicatula (assembly GCF_047948215.1). NCBI lineage: Eukaryota > Metazoa > Arthropoda > Insecta > Hemiptera > Fulgoridae > Lycorma > Lycorma delicatula. Next base: position 30,132,842 of record NC_134464.1, on the reverse strand, counting down.
GTATTTCTTTAAATGGATTCTTTAATTATGCACAAATTCACTATTGATATACTGACCTGCAAAAAAACTATTCTAATAATAAGATTACAGAACAAGTAAATTTATAAAAAAATAAATATTTCCTTTATAATTCTATTAGGAAATTTAATTTTGTATACTGGTACTATATTATCTATCTGCCACATGCTGTAACAGTTATACAGAAAAAACACGACAACCTAAATGCAAGATGCAAAATACTCCTGAAAATCATATAGCAAGGCTGAAAGCAACAAGTATCATATATCACATACAGTAGCTTCTTTGTACATCAATATTTTTAAAGAAAAAAAATTCTGATTTCTTACACCTAAAACACATTACATTTGTATTTCAACCAAAAAAAAAAAAAAAAGACTGAGGCATAAGCAATGTAATGTAAAAACATTAATGTATCCATTTTAGTAATTTTTGTATGTTTTATATATTATTGGAAATATGAAAAAATGAAACATAAAATCAGAGATAAATATTATGATTATTTTATTTTACTAACTTTATAATAATATGGATGATGATATACCCGTTAGGATTTCTTCAGAAATACCAAATTCTTGAACATTATTTATGTCTGTTTGGTGGCATTAAACACAAAACACCAAACACCTATTCGGTGTTTTGTGTTTAATGCTAAATTACATTAAGACTCATGCATGGACATACACACTTGCACAAAACTAAAATTGTTTTTTTCAAAAATATTTTAATCGAAGTATCCACTATGTTTTCTTGATTATCAGTGTCAACAATAATAAATGAACCACAAACAGAACAAATGAATTGAGAGATATTGTTTATTATTTAGATTACCTTCAACCTTAATTTTTTTTTTTTTAAGTATTACTTTACATGTATTATTAATTGAGTAATAATTTTTTATTTGTAAAAAAGAAATGTTCTATCAGATCAATGATTCAATGTGATGTAAGTGTTCACGATCAGACACAAAAGTGTTTTTAATAAAATCTTAAGACTTTTTGAATATAAAATCACTTTTCCATTGATGAGTCCTGTTGAACTGGTGTATTTGATAACTTATTTATTTATACTGCTACTGATAATTCTAATATATAAACACATATACACAATACACTTCATAAGTTCTTACTTATAAATAATAAAATTTTATTGTTAACTAAATTTTAAAATTTCATTATAGCACAATCATTATCTGACTTGGAACGTAAAATCCAAGAGATAGAAGATCCTCTCCAAATGGGATAGGGTTTTACTAACAACATTTTAAATAGGGATTTGACTGAGCAAAATGTCATTATCTTGATAAAACCAAAAAATTGGCAAAACAAAATCTGCAGAATATTACTTTTATTTGAAATTCAACAAACTATAAACTTTACATTGTGCAATATATTTTCAGATAATATTACGTGATGTAGTCACAAAAATATTACGGGAATTTATTTTATAATTACAGAATGAAAAAAAAAATTGCAAAAATCAATTGTAGATAACGAAATTTCTTTATTTAGATTAATTAAAGGTTTAAATAAATTCTTAAAAAAATCCATTTTTACGAGCTTAGGAGTTAGTAAAAAAATTAATTGTAGTTTAAATAAATAATACCTCACACTTCTTCCACTTAAGATTTAATTTCCATCACACTACTTAATTTTTATACAACTACCCAAAAAAGAGGGTAATTTATTTAAGGTATATGTATGTTTGCTCCACTGTAACAGCTCAACGGCTGAACCAATTTAGATGTATTACCCTGGGTTGGAATCCTTATATTACCAGGAGTGTCATAGGTTTTATATATATTGTAGTAGTAGAGATTTACCAGTTGAAGAAAAAACTTTAATGAATTGAAATAATGAACAGTGAACTGTGAGCTTCAATCACTGTGCGAGCTGAGTTTGAACTGAATGATTACAATCAATTGAATGAATATTACAAAAATAATATAATCAAATTTATGTTGAATAAAATGAAGTAATATTAAATAAATTAAAAAAATATCTGTTTAGTAAAATGGGCTTCCCGTGGGTACTGTGTGTGAGGCTAGAGTGGTGAGGTGATGTGAGCATCTTGTGCGAGGCTAGACCAATCATCAGCATCAGCTGGTAACAAACAGGGTACCACTACAGGGGCTATTTTGGGAGTTGTAATGCTTTTATTACACAACTGCCCAAAAAGGAGTTTGTATGTATGGTTGTTCTACCATAGCAGCATAATGGCTGAACCGATTTAGATGTATGATCCTGCGTTGGAATCCCTTACATTACTGGGAATATGTCATACATAAACAAATTTAAATAAATTTTTAAAAATTATACTATATACAAAATTGCCACCGGCATGCACTTTAATTATCCTATATTAAAGAGTAATGTTTTTTTTTGGCAGTCGTGTTTTTTAATATTTAATATTTATTTCTTGTTATGTTCTGGTTTCATCTTTCAGTTATAAAATTTTTAACGAAAAAGTGTAATAGCTACTATTTTTAATTTTTTTCTTGTTTTATCTTCCTCTATCGTTTATTTATTCTTACAGCAATAACATACTTGCACTTAATTACAGTTACGTTATGATAAATGAATCTAATAGCAGGAAAAATGCTTAGCCTGAGTGGGAATTGAATCCAGAACTTTGGGATGAAAAACCAGAAAAACTAACAGTTCACCTTGGAGGTAATAAAAGTGATTTATTATTTGAGAAATACCTGTCCTCACTCAGATAGGTTAGTATTTATAATTTAAAAATGCTATACATGTTCTGAGATAAAATAATTACTGTGATATATACAAATTTCAAAATTCATAAATAAACATTTTATTAATAATCAATAAGAACTTATGAGACGTTCCAAGGACTATACATTAATAATATTATAATAAAAAAATACACTGTTAATATTATGCATATATATTTCCCAGTATATTTCCTAATGCAATAAAAATACATATATATACATTATAATATATAAAAGTCACACACTTACACAAAATCTGTACATAAGTCTTTAAAAATAAATAACTAATCTCTGTGTTCAGTATAAAAGATTACTAACATTAAAAAATTTATTACATTAACCATCATAAAATCTATAATAAAAAATACTACGGTATTAAAAAGAATTTTCTATGTATTCATTAAATATACAAGTCTATAAACACCAATCACATTAAATTCAAAATTATTTTAATATACTATTTTCAAACAGTAAACCAAATGTACATATATATTTTAGACATTGAAAAATTACTTAATTATGCTCTAACATTTTATTTATTAATAATATAATTAATCAATTAATTTATAAATATAAAATTATTTGTTTTTAAAGCCTTCAAAAATAAATCAATATAACGATTTACTCACAATTTATAAACTAATAAATATCACTATATTGTATAGACCTTAAACGAATTTTATTACTGTGCTGATAATAAAATTAGTTCTAGAAACCAGGTTTGAATTATGTATGGATGGATATAAAACACACATTTTACCTTGAAAAATAATGGAAAACAATACAAATATTGATTCATTTAATAACAATATAAAACCGAAATAAATTTCAGTTTAGAATAACTTAGATAATACATTAGGGTCTAGAAAGAACTTTCAGATCCATGTGAATTAAGGGAATGCTGCAATGCTACAAGGATTCAGTAAATAATTACAATAAAGTCTCATAACACTGCTGAGATAATATTTGTAGGGTCTGAACTGATCTCTTCACCAGAGGAAATTTAATTGTTGAGTAACGTATACTGTGAGGAAGTTAATTTTTGGTTATTTCATGAAACAGAAGGTATAGTGTGATAGGATGTAGTAATATAAGGCTTCTGTAGAATGCATATAAGATGAAGAGATTTATTTGGGTGTACAGATACTCATATGAAGCAATCATGCTTCATATTTAATCAAAAGGGGTAGGCAGATCATCTCCAGTTCAAACAAAGAAATAAAGACCAGTAATAAAAAATTAAATAATTACCAGCAATAAAGACAGATGAATCAGGCAAACCAGACAGTAAATACTGATCTGGGTAGGCTTTTTAAATGAAATTTTAACACTAAAAAAAAAATTGTATAGAACACTTTGGTTAAAATGTTTTTTAATATGCATAGCATGAACGGGTGATAATACCCAAAAATCAAATCTGATATGATAATTTTCTCTAAAATTTCTACAAAAAAAGTTTACATCAGTAGAAATCTCTTGAAAGATTGAACGATCAGCCTGAATGCATTAAAACTTCATCAGATAGTTTTTAATATATAAAAACCGTCTTAGTTTTTAAGTATGTTAAATCCATTCTTTTAATATGCATGAGAGAACAAACTTACTCACTTCTTTCTTTTAAGTATTTTTAATGTTTTAATTGTCTATATTGATCATAAATTATCTGATGAAGTAGTAAAGATCAGCATAAAAGAACTAATTTACATGCTTGTATAAAATCTATACGCTTTTATCGCTCAATATGTATAGATATACAAGCATACATGAATTGTTATAATCAATTATGATTACTATAAAGATACAATTCATGGACAGATCATAGATTTTAGAAAAACAATAAAAAAAACATTAAATATCAGAAATCCGCACTTATAGAGTTTATTTGGTTCTGTTGCCAATTAAAAATAACAAATTTATGTAACTTAAAATCTACCTCATCCTTGCTCTATTGTAAAAAAGTATCCAAACAAATACGTACATAAATAGAAATAGATAAAAGGACCTCAAACATTTCTCAAAAATGGACTACTGAATTTTTTATACTTAAATTTTTTTTTTACAGGATAAAATAAAATAAAAAATGATTTTTTAATAAAAACAGAATAATATTTTTTATCTTATAAAATAAATAAAATGGGAAATAAATACTTCCCATCTTTCAAAAGGGAAAAATGAAAATGCTGTTCTTTTTGAATGAAAAGCAAATTTCAGATTAATTAACAAAGCGTAGCAATAATTTATTCTTACCGTAGAATTAACAATTTAAACAGAATTATGACTTAGTAACACTTATATATATATATATATATATATGTATATAGTTTTTTAATAAAAATATTTTTCATATGAAGTATAAAAATATATATTTCATATAAAGCACGGGTTTTGTAATAAAAAAGGGAAAATAATAAATTAAAAGTTTTAAAATAATTAATACCAATAACTTACAATGTTTCCTTTTTTCTAAGGAGACCAGCTTGACTACTTGCTCCCACGGACGATGTAGACTCTTCTAATGAATCAAGATCAAGCGCCGATTCAATCATAGTTGTGTCCTGTAATAATCTTAATCGACTGGCACTTAAAGGTACAAGATTATTTTCATGATCTGGAACGATCGAAACGACAACTTCATCCAAATCCAGATCTAGATCTGATAGATCCATCTTCGCATTGCTACTGTCTTGTTGTTTACCAACTACTAAATCATTCGTATTTAAAACAGTTTCTTCTGTTTCCGTAATACAAGATGTAGTGATTGAATCGTATAAACTGAGATTATTAGGACTTACTAGTCTGTTTATACTTCCTGTATCACTACCTGAAACCAAACCAAAAAAAAAGGATTAGTATAAAATCTTAACACTAGAAATAATAGAATAATGTTATTATAAACCTAACAACACCAGCTGACTGGTCTAATGTTCAACTCCTAGCAAGGTTTTATCAGTACTTCATCTCATACTGAAAAAAAAACTTAATTGCTAAAAAATTATGTCATCTATTCTAAATAGAGGGGGGGGAGAGACGGGTTAGCAAGTCTTTGTTTGACAAATCAGCAAGACTTATACGATGGGTTTAGTAGGTGTAGTAGTTTAATAGTAATAAATGTTATAAGAGTGTATACATTTGGTCATGTGTAGAATTGCTGTTATTGTTGACATTTATTCCTGTAATGCTAAGACCTGCTATAAAATTGTATATTTACTGTAGAATATATATTTAGAGTAAAAATATATAAATTTACTTTTGCCTGTTTGAGTCCTTCTAAAAATTAATTTAAAATAGTGCTATACTTGAATAAGTAAATAATTAAAAAAATAAATAAATCTGAATATTAAATCAAGTTCTTAAAGTGTTTAATAGAGATAAATAATAATTAAATTATAAAAATTGTTAAAAATGAAATTTATATTTTTTAATAAAAAGTTTTTTTTTTATTTTGCTTCAACCTTCAATTCAATATTTGTACTGATTCACTTATAAATTTTAATAAATTTATTCATTTTTGTTGGATAATCCAATCCAGTTTTTCCTTTGTGGCTTATTAGTAATTAATTTCATCCTAAAACAAATTTGAAATGCTATAAATTCTTTGTAGAGTATTCCAGTGGTGGAGATGCTATTTTTACCTTGGTTATACTTCTGTTTAATATGGAAAACAATCTAAAACACTCTTCCATTCTCTCCACTATTGGTAAATTATTTAATTAATAAATTAATTAGGTGCATTTATAATCTATGGAAAAATATAAATCAGCATCAGCAACAAAAAAGTGGAGGAACTTGAAAATAAAACTTAAATAATTTAAAAGATACACTATCTAAGGAGAAATGTCATCAAAAAAGTCAAAAAAATCATAATTTTCAGTTTCATTGAGATAACTAAAATCTTTCACAGAAACTACGTAAGTTTCTGGTGTATGGTCTATTGTGAATAGACGTTAGATAAAGCTATTTTATTTGCTACTGTTATGTTGTCATATTAAATTTTAGTACAGAACAGTTGTTATTAAAATTTTTTGTTGGTAATACTATAATTTCTTTAGGAGAAATATTTAAAGAGGTTAATCTTTTCTGCATAAGAGGTATTTATAATTTGAAAAATTATCTCAATAGAAATTACGATTTACAGATTTCTTTTTAACAGTTTTGTAGGTCATAATTTGTTTTAAAATACAAATGAAATAATACATATTTATAATGTGAGATAATTAGTTTTTAAAAATAAGTTCAATGAGTTTCACATATTTACTACAAATGTAATTAATACATACAAAACATTTTGCAATAAAAACCAATCTGAAAGAAATCTAAAGTGTAAGAAACAACATAATAAAAATAATACAATATTATTAACATTAAATTACATAATTTATACTTAAATAAAGTTATAAATTTAAAATAATAATAATAATCAGAATAAGTTTCAAGACTTGTGATTATATATATAGGTACGATTAAAAAAAATGATAATTTTTTAATTCTGTGTCTTATTAAATGCAACTGAAATTTGGCAGCCAATTAATTAGAACATTTTTTTTTCACACGTAGTGATTTATTTTGTTTTAAAAGCCTTTGTTCCATCCTTTTTGCTTTAAAAATGACTTTTTGAATTTGTTTTAAATATGGAATAAAGTGCAGTGAAGTGGTGATAATGTTAGATAACACTTTTGGCGAGGATGTTATATTGACATTAAAGTTTTAAGAGTGGTACAAACAATTTCAAGAAGGTCGTGAAGATGACTACAGGGTTGGACATCCTAACAAATCAACAACTGATGAAAATGCCTACAAAATACAGGACATTGTGATAAAAAATCATCAAATCATTAAACAGAAAGCTGAAGAAAAGATATTAAAAGATAGCTGTAAAAAGATTTTAACTGACATTTTGTTTGTGAAAGGGGAAGCAGCAACATTTCAAAGGGAAATCAACATCACAGAACAATACAGTTGTTCTGTGATGTTGATTTACAATGATGGCAGCTTACAGAGCTGCCATCATTGATGACTCAGAATTACATCCAAACAGGTAATAAACAGGTGACAAAACTTGGGTGTACAAATTACAGGTCCAATAATATAAATGGAAACTTTCTGAAGGGTCAAGATCAAAAAGAGCTTGCAAAGTTCGATCCAATCTTAAGGTTTTATTTTTATTATAATAATGGCGTCATCCATTATGAATTCTTACCACAATGTTGTACATTTAACAAACAATACATCATATCTTCAGCAGTTTTACACCATTTATTACATTGTCATAATAGCTGATCAACTTGTCGGTCACAATTCAGGTCTTTTACACTAGACACAATCTCAAAATTTGTTCATTAGCCATAGACTAAATCACCAGTTAGTAGTACCAAATCTCACACAGTTCAGATCTGCATTTATAATTTTTCTTTTTGGCTGCTGACTTCTAGGATTGTCATTCATGTCTTCTCACCCACCTTTGAATCTTTTTTACTACTTAAAAACACTTTTTTTTCAAACCATGCATTCCAAATATCACTTTCAACAGTTTCTATGTTTCAGCAGACAAGATTTGATGTTACACTGTTTTAAGAAAAACTGACTTATTAGGTGGGTGTAAATATTTTCAGGTTTGGTAGTAATGCAGTATCGACCTTCTCCAACATAAGCTTTTATTTTCATTGTACGCACTCTACATAAGTATATAAAAATGACTAGGTGGGGCGATTTCAAAATTCTTTGCAAGTCCGCTAATAAAAATTCACTGCTCTTAGTGTTACATCCCTGAATATAAGAAGGCTGATTTGCTTAATCCTAAGCAGATGTACTGAAAGACATCCAGGCTTTTGATTTCTATCTAAAATTTTATTGGGTGAAAAGCAGTTCATCTTACTCAGCATTCAATGGTAAAATGTGAGGCTAAATTGGACAAAGTGAAAAAAGCAAAAATTAATAAGATTAGAGTTATCAAAATAATTTAGAATAGGAAAGGAAATTGACTGGGGCATATCATGAGAGGAGGATTGATTAAACAATACTACAATGACCAGTAGAAGATGCAAAAGAAAAAAGAGTAATGATTATAAAGAATCCAAAATGAAATAGAAGCTATCAAGATGTTAAGACTTTAGATGGAATAGAGATAATCAGTAATAGTGCAAGGGACTTATCTCAGGGCAGACAACAATATAGAGGATGATTATGAACAACCATAGCAATTAATGCCTCTTCAAACTAAAAAAAAATATTAAAAAATTATTAACAAATATTAAAAAAATTAATTATTATCATTTATCATTTACTTATATATCATCTTATGATGTACCATCTTTATTTAAATTCATATAGTGGGTAAATTACAACTACTATTTTTTCAACTTAAAATCAAATAAAGAACAATGACCTAATTCATTAGTAATTGATATTAAATTAATATTTAAAACAATAAATAAAATTAAAAAAAACTTATTTTTACTACGCTCTTACAAGAAAGATTACAACTAATGTGTTATATAATGTCTTTTAATACGACTCAGAAACTTTTAATATTTAATGATAATGAAGCAGTTAATTATGAAAATATATATATATATATATATAACAAAAACGTTAGTAATCACAAAACATAATGAAAAAACTGTGACTAAACAAAATACTCATGTAACTGATTTGGACAGATCGGTATTATTGTAATGGAAACATGCACAAGACATTTATATAAGGATAACACTAAACACTAAACACCATGTTATAAAAAACATTTCACTCAAAAGTTTAAAACTAATATACAAATTTTCATTTAATGGAATGGCAGAAATCTTTACTTAACATAAAACATCACATTATTTTTTTAAATTTCCTATTTTATAGAATTTAGATAATGAAGATGTCTATTGTATTGAGATGTATAACTTCAGACTCTTAAAAATATAAGGTGTTCGTAATACATCATTTTTGTAATTATCTATAGGTAATTACAAAAATATATAAATCTGTACATTTATAATTTATTTATGTATATATTTATAATTTACTGACAGATTATTTTTGTAATACTAAATAGAACTGTCAACTACTAACTTGAATTAGCAAGTTTAAATCTTTATGAAATGTAAGTAGTTATTAGCCATTTTATTTAATATTACAAAAATAAAAAGCGGGCAAATTATAAATATAAATCTCTGAAATATATGCTTTTGTTATAAAACTTTATTCAACTATATTCTAAGATGAAACTGAATGTAACTAAAACAATATAGTAATAATTCTATAGTTGAAACATTCAAAAAAGTATTTTAATGACAAAAGTTAAATACATAAGCTAAGAGCAGCGATTCTCAGCCTTTTTAGCTACATGACCCCCCCAAAAAGTAAAAAATTATATATAATGAATATTTCAGAATTGCCCAGCCTCAACCCAATGTTAAAACTGTTTAGCTGCATTGACAGCAATGGGTAATAACATGCATGTATGAAGTGCACAAACAAGAGCAATTTACAGGTTCCAACTTGACGTGTACGTGTTCCATGTAATTTAATCTGCTTGCATAATATTCAGCAGAATAAAAGAGGCGTAAGGGATTGCAAAATACCAGTTAAGTTTTAAATGCGAAGTGTGTGTCTGTTGCCTTTAAGTTTTAAAAGTGTAGTTTCATTGAAAATAATAATTGAGGTTTCGGTTTTTTAGCATATAGTCAAACGGTGTAATTGTGTTTTTTTTTTCAATTAGATTCATATGCAAAATAGATAAATGTGAAAAAACAAAGTGAGCCATCTACAACCAGTGAATCGATTGGTAGAAAAACAAGATTGTACAATGAAATCATTTAAATTATGGTTTTAACTTACTGAATCGAATGCCACAGTGTGATGTTTGCTTTCGAAGTCCTATCCAATCAAAACATAAAACCGTCAAAATTAATTTGACACTTAGAAAGTATATATCATAAAATAAAGAGAAAGTATAGATCATAAAAGCAAACCCTTGGAATTTTTTGAAAGAAAATAACATATTTTGAAAAACTGACAAGCTTCTGTTTGTAAATTAAGCTGTACTGATAGCTGTAATCTTGAAGCATCATCTTATCTCATAATATTAAAAGTAACTAAAATGTCCAAATCCCATACAATCACAGAAAACCTCATACTGCCTGTGGCAATTGATCAGTGTTTTTATAGGCATAGAAGAAGCAAAAACACTAAAAAAAATCTGCTTTCTAACAACACAGTATCAAGGCGAATTGATGACATAGCTACCAATGTTCGCGATTGGATAATTCAGCAAGTTCAAGTGAATTTTTTTGTAATCATTTGCTGTTGGCTTACTTAGTTGACGTATTTTCGCATTTAAATGACTTGAATGTGAATTTACAAGGATGGAATAAAAACATTTCATTAATGACAAAATTCATGCTTTCATTAATAAGCTTCATATCTGGATTATTTGACTTCAAAACAAAAAATTTTGATATGTTTCCGATTATACTGAGAAAAATTTGGACTATTATTCATAATCGAAGATGCATTTGCGTGAGCAAGAAATTCAGTTGGCAGAGGAGTATTTCTTGGAAGATAAAAATGATCACTTGAAGAGATGGGTACTCAATCAATTTAGTGAAAATGTTGTTCCAGCTGCTAAGTTACCAGTTGAGATTCATGACCAGCTCATCAAAATGTCTGCCAATAAAACATTATAACTACAAATCACAACTGAAGATTTAGATACTTTGTGGTTTGCTCATCGAAGTGAATAAGGAAATTTAAGTCACAGAATCAATGAAGATATTAATCCCTTTTCCCACATCTTACCTCTGTGAATAGGGTTTTTTATCTATGGTTGTGCTAAAAACTAAATACAGGAATCGTCTTGTATCATTTGAAAACAATTTGCTTTTGTATGTTACTAGCAGAGACTTACTGGCATGTAAATAAAATTGATAAGTTGTGCCGTAGATTATAAATACAGCTAAGGAAGGAAAATATAGAATTTAAAGATCCTGACAGAAATGGAAATGATTTACTGATATAAAAAGTTAATTGATACAACATACAAGACAGGTTGAATTGAAAAAAGGAGTCACAATTCATGAAACCATGTATTTTGTCAAGAGTATTGTATAATAAGTATTGTATGTTATTTTGTATAATAAGTATGACCACTGAGGAACAAGGTTCTAAGAATTATTTTTATATCTGTTATTTCAGTACGTATGGAGAAACTTTTAAATGAAAAACAAACACAACCATCTCATTAATGTATTTTCTTTACACGTGTACTTATAAATCTAAGAAATGTTAGTAAAATGTTTATAATAAATGATCTTTTTTCTCATAAAATAATTTCATTACTATTTATACGTAAACTTGTAGGTAAATTTTGTGATCCCCTCTTTATATCATAGCGACACCCAGGTTGAGAAACACAGTTAAGAGAATTAAAACAGATATTTTACTTTAAGTTGTTGACATATTAAGTCATATTTTATGGTTTATTTACGGCAGTTATACTGAATCAAAAAATAATCAGATAATGATGATCTTCCTTTTATATTTGAAAGAATTTAATAACCTTCTTGAAAAGATGATCAACAACTTTTGTGTAAATTCACTAACAAACTACAACTACCAGAGACACTTGATGGATTGAATAGTGTTTAAAAGTTTTTTAGAATCTACAAAGGGAAATTAATATAAGACCTATAAGAGATGAGTTAAAAAGTTTGAATACTATGGCATTTTTGAATTTCTCCTCCACTGGTTTCAGTCTATCTTAAAATATGGAGACAAATAGTTGGTATAGAATTCTCAATCTGGAAACCAACTCCTGAAATCTATGCCGGGATGAATTTACAGTCCTGTAGGTAGAATCCTCTTCTAATGCTAACAGGAAGACGAGAGTAGAACCTGGTTGTAACTCTTGCGACAAGTTTACTTAGATTAAAAGAACAGAATGCATGTGAATGGGAACTTTGAGGGTAGACCCACTCAGGAGACTGTGGCTCGTTTGGGCTTGCCTGGTTGGGCTGTAGTTGATAAGTGACCGGGAACCCCTTTTGCTTGGCACAAAAGACCGAGATCTGGCTGGGGCTCCCACTTAGAGGCATGGCAATAAAGGATTGAGTCTCGGCCCTCTTGGGTGAACGACCCCCGCGGGGAACAACATAGTCGGATCTTATGGAGTCTCAGAGGGGCCATGGCACCCGCTTAGGTTGTGTAATGCTTTAGAAAAGCAGGACCAACCTGGGTGGTTAAAAAAAGATAGAATCCTCATATACAAGGAATGTCCAAAGAGAAATCACTTTTGAAAATAGTACACCAATGAATTGATACTCATTATTCTACTAGATAGTATAATTCTTTAGAAATAATATTATATTTGTCACATCATTTTACATTGTTTCATTTCCAGTATTTAGGTGAGGTTGTGTTTTGTGCTTACAGAAATTTTCTGATAAAAAGGAAATGAAGATTCTTGAGAAACAATGTAATGAGTAAAATATTTTTTTCTAATATATCAAGATGTTAACAGAAATTTTGAAAATATTACAAGAAGTTTTATGGGAATAAATTGGTTGTATGGGTAGGTTGTCACACACAGTATTATGATCCTATATTAATGTTTCAAAAAAATCATGCCAAAGTCACTCAGACGTGAAACTGATGTTGATAATCTTTTTTGATTGAATGGTGCCATTCACTATGAATAAATCTGACATGGTCATAATATCAGTTACAAATTTTATCTGGAAATAATTCAGCATTAGAGTACAGGGTGAAACAATAATGGTAACACAGTCAACAACAATCAGTGTATCTACATATCTGTCAATATATACATAAATAATAATGTGTAAATTTAGTATTCTCTCTTTATCACTACAGCCTGCTACTGTAATGTACTACTATATTTTTACCTAATGATGACAACTTTATCCTGAAACATGTCATTAGACTGAAAGTTGGATGATGAACTTAAATCAAATAATTACAAATATTTCTGAAAACATGGATTCTACAATAATACAGTACAATAATAATACTTCCACAGATTCATTGCTCCTTTGTTCAGGAGTTTTTGATAAAGTATAACCATCTATCATACCCCCAGTATTCCTATTTGACTGATTTCATTCCTGTGAACTTCATTCTATTTACAAAGATGAGATTCACTTGAAAGGATGCTATTTTCAGATGAAAGCAGAGATTAAAGAAAATTTATTACAACACCAGATCTGTAGATTACTCCATAAAACACATGCCAGAATATATTAAAATGTGGAAAACCACTGGGAGGAATATATGAACAGTAGATGAAACTACTTTAAAGAGGATAAATTTGATTAAGTGGTATTAAAGATAAATAAAATAATCTTGGAAAAGTTTATTCTCTTTTTGGAGAAACCTTATTAATAATTTATTTTTTAAATTATTACCTTATCAGTTACCTTATTATTACCTCTGTTCATACTAGAGCTATTTATCAGTGAATTAGAATGATATTATAAGAATGTAGATGTTGAATACTGCAATACTTCAATTGTTGTTAACTGAGGAGGCTATTGTTAATCTAAGGCCATTGATTGATAAATAAATTAGTTATTTATCTAATTTGTATAGCTGTACGGTCTAAAGATCAAGACGAACAGAATCTTTTCACTTAAGTCTCTTACTTTATCCAGAAGGTAAGACTAATTATGAAAATTTCAAATATTTTAATTAAAATCTAATATAATAAGAAGGACGGTTCAAAGTGTGCTTAAAAAGAATACCGCATCTTTACCAAAACTAATGATAATTTCTCACCTGGATTAAACAAATCAAATCCAGAATTTACCTTCTTAACTAGTTTGGCAGTTTCATAATTACACTTTTATTATTTATATATTACAAAAAAATATTATCAAGAAGGGATGCTAAAGCAGTAAAATTAGAGGGGGGGGGGGGCATAGTCAATAGTGATATAATTACTATAACAATTTATATTACTCAGGAAGCAGTTTTTTAAAAATAGAAGGAATCTTTCAAAATTAGTTCTGAAGTCCTACGATTATTCTGGCCAAATAAACAAAACATCTACATAACAGTACAGAAAAAATTACACTTTTACAACCACTTATAATGCAACAAATTATTTAACTTTCTTGTAAGGTACAAATGGAAAAAATTAAGGTGAAGGAATTTTTTTAGTTAAACCAAAAATGCAGTAACTAAAGCAAGACAAAATAACGGTACAAAAGAAGCAACGTTTTTAAATAATATAAAGTATAATTGCTGAGGCGAAGGTAATGGTAATTATTGGTAAGTCAAGTACTAACTGTTGCAAGCTTAAACAATTTTACATGCCATTAACTTACCAAATTGATAAAAACTTCACAGCATCAAACTTCAAAAGTGTTTTGCATTAAAACAAAATAAATAAAATTTATTAGTAATTTTTTTTAGTTTTTAATAAGTATAAACACATTTTTAAATATAAAATTATGAAATGCCTTTAAATAAATTTCAAAGTCTTAATATTTGTTTAATGATAAAAGAAAAATAAATAAATTATTCAGACAATATGATAGTGATGTGAAACATTTTAATAATGCAATCATTATCACTCAGAACAGTAGTGCTTTTAATTTAATTACAAAATTATATTTATACTGTAGACTTTCTCAAATGACGAATTTTTGAAATTACTACAATTAAAGCTGACGTATGTAATATATAATATAACTGTTTATAATTTCCAACTGTAATTTCTCTGATTTATAATTGAACTAAGCTTAAAATTGTATAAAACAATTTTTTTTAAATTTCCCAAGTTTTCTGAGTAAAATGTTCAGATATGGTGAATCAAATAGCAAAATTAAATTTACAATATCTCCTTGATTCCACAATATTTGTATGAAACAAATTGCATGAAACAAAAAGCATACGAAATGTGTAAGCAATTTCATACAATTTGTAAGCATAAACTATCTCATAAACTGCTTTTTGTTGGATAATTTAAATTTGTGTAATCCCTAAGCAGATGGGTTGGCATTATAAGACAGAAACTTACTACAGTTTTTCCTGCTAAGTGACATAAGCGTCATAAGTAACAAAGCGAGTTGGATGTATTTCCTAACATAGGGTACAGTCGAAAAAATAAATATATAATAACAAAAACAGTTAATCACAACATAAAAAAAAAAAAATCAACTATAAAAAAAACATTTTTAATCAATTATTTTTGACAAAATTCTTACATGGTACAAACTATGAAATGGCAACCCTACTCAACCAGACTAGGACTTCCTTCACTATCCTGATGATTTTTTGAACTTGTAATATCAGAGGAATAACTGCAAGAAAAACTGAAGAACAGAGGGAACTGGGGATAATATGTTCATCTATGCTCATGAACAGATGAGAATAAATAAGTAAACTTAAAAAGTTTTGTTGATATGCTTAACCTGAATGAACTAGATACTGAGTAGTCCAAGTGATATTCAGTAGTAATTTAGTGGTGGAAATACAGTGGTGTAAGGCATACCAACTTTCTACTTAACATCACCATTCATCTTACAAATACAAGCCATGTTTTTAACACTGACATGAAACAAAAAGAGTGAATGTTTTTTAACCATCCTCTAATGACTCATTACTATTGATCATAAGATGTAAGGTAAAAGTCTAACTTAAATTAAATCCTAAACCACCTTATGATGAAGAAATAAAAGAAATTTACTTTTAAAAATTCAAGTACTTTTTTAAAATTTAAAATTGCTTTAACCTTTTTTTAAAACATTTTTATAATCAGAGTAATTTAAATGTTTAATCTCTCTATGAAATTACTTTGGCTATATAAAATAAATATATAAGAAATATATAAAATAAATATATAAGAAATATATAAAATAAATATATAAGAAATTAAAATATTGGAGTTCTAGATTTCTACAAATGTTTAATTTTTTTAATTTCTTGTATGATGATTATGAATATCTAAACTTCTTTTAAAATCTGTCTGCCCAAAACTGACTATAGCGTCATAGATAACAAAAAAAAACTAAGTCAAAGTTGCACTTAGGTTTTATATTACTTTAATCTTACAAAGAATAGAACGGATTTCTTGTAGCCCAAAACTCTTTCCTAATCTTATTTTAGATGATGATCCCAAAATAGTATTAGTAATCTATACTATATAAAGAAGAAAAGGGGGGTTTTTCTTGTTCGGGATAAACAAAAAATCTACTCGATCAATCACAACCAAATTTTTACCCATGTTTCTTAGTATAACTGACAAGGGTTTTAGATATATTTCATCTTTAAAAATCTCAAAGAACCAACCGACCGATTGCTTTAAAATTTTCAGGACACATTCATATTATTCCACGGAGGTTTTAAGTCTAAGACCGAGGCTCTATTTCCCTTGAAGGATACAATATTAAAAATATTCATTATTTCTTCACCTCCATAGAGGGTGAAGTTGTAAATTAAAGATATTCATTAAGGAAAAACAAGGTTAATCCTTTTACTTCATTATTATATTTCTGCCTCCACGGCAAAGAAATAAGTTTTGAATACATTCATCATCAAAGATGTGTGTACTTTAGTTACCACAGCTACTATTATTATGTCTTTAGTAATTTAGTTTCTTTTTCAGGTTTCTATAAAGCCTAACACTTTAATTGCTAGTTATCAGTATTATTCTCACAATCATGAGTATAACAAAAAGTGTGGGAGTACAGGGGGAGGAGACCTTTGGGTACATGGTAATGGTGACCAAAGCAAGCTCTGCAGGTGTCCAAGGCACTGTCCCCTTGCAACATAAAAGTGGCACGCAAAGTGAGCTCTGCAGGCTTGGGGTAGGCCCAAGGAGCCTCTGAGTTGTGGCTAGACTAGCCAGCTACTATTATTAATAAAGGGATGATCAATTACTGATCTGGTGCTCTCATTAATTTTCTAACAATAAGCCTGTATACTTATCACAGAGTAGATATTCTAGTTCGTTTTTTTCTAATTATAATTAACATGTCGTTTATAGAGATTATATTCAATCATCACACCTAAGAACTTCACAAGCAATAACTGTTTCATAATATTATTATTCCCTATAAGATATTGACATTATTTTCTCATTTACTATATATTATTTTAAAACTTACAAAGTTGATTTACTTAGCCTGAATTTTCTATAGCAGAAATTTTCTATAGTTGAAATCCATAGCAGAGCACTGTTCTATTAGGTACTTTCAAATTGTTTTACATTTCATTTACTTTTTTAATTTAATTTTTAATATGATTTTCAATTTTTAAATATTACTTTATTAAATACAGTATATTTTCTTTAAAATTTATGTTGACATCAGAATTATTGTTAACAATAAAATATAAACATCAAACTTTAACCATAATATCTAGAATTGAAGGAAAATAGAATAAACAAAACTACATGAAAAATAATTTGAAAATTCAGTTATTAAGATCTATGGCTGGATAATGAAACTGCTAACAAAATAACATATTAAAGACTAATCCAACCACAGTTTGTTTATTATAACAGTATAGCCTTCTTGGTTATGGAAGGAGACAAGAATATAAAAATTTTCTCATAGTTTGTTTTAGGCTCATAATCATCATCACACATTTACATGGGAGAAATACGTCTAGTCTCAAAATCTAGTATCTTTAGTAGTAATCTAGTATCTAGTAGTCTGTAACTTATAGTAAAGCAAAAAAGCACCATAAAGGAACATTTACTTTTATAATTCCCAGCATAAAGAAGCTGATATGAATTAGACCTCAAATATTTCTTCCGTGCATAATAGAATGCCACAAGGTGATGATAATATGAAAAAAGATAATAGTCTAATAAACTGATCATCTCAATCAATTCCTTACATGTGCTAATTATACTGTACAATTATATATATGGTCATCTTATCCACTTTCTCACTGAATGAAAATAATACAAAATATTACTTTCATTTCTGTCAAACTTAATTACCTCCCAATTCTCAAATTTTACTAATATCTCATTATTTTTATAAATAACTGATTTTTCATATTATAATACTTAGTCATATATTGCATATATTTATATATATGACATATGTCATATATTTGTATGTGCTTGGAACAACCAAATGAAAATCTGCAAATACTGATATACTATCAATTTTGAGAATACAAATATTGACAAACGATTGATAATAACAGAGATAATTCTAAAGTACATACTCAACAAAAGTAATTTAAAAATTACTATAAAATAAGAACAATAATAAAAAATTTGCAGTGAGTACAGATGAGAAAGATAAATTTAAAAAAATTCAAATTAATACATTTTACTGGAAATTGGTGCATAGTAAACAAAATGTGCACAATAAATAAATATTTTACTATGTAATATACACATAAAAAATGTAATAAAACCTTTAAAATATAATACTTTTTTTAATTTTTAAAAGTCAGTGCCAAAATTCAAATTTTCAACCTGTTAACCTTTAATTTAGTGCCAACTTCAAACAGTAAAAATTTGAAAACATGTTACTTTGAATTTTTTGTGCAATTTTTCACATAGTTTTACTTTTGTTTAATTTACTTTATTTTACACATTTTAGTTTTACTTTGATTTAAAATCTGGATATGCCTACAAAAAAAAACACTACCTGTATGTGAAACAGTTGTTTACAAGAAATGAGCAATAAACCTGATTCTTGATAAAAAATATGAAAATGAATGCAGAGAAAAATGTAGAAAACATTTCTGAGTGTAAACTAAGGCTGTCTAGAATGCAATAACATTATTAACTTTAAGTTTTTCAAGTAGTTTTTTAAAAGTTTTACATGAAAATATTTTCAATATCAGACTATCATCAGGCTATAACTACTTAAGTCATTATCTATTACTATCAACATGTCATTATACCATAACTATTCAACAACGTAACGATGGTAAAAAAAAAAACAATCATTTATGTAAATAACATATTTTTTCAAGAAACTTTCACTTAAATTACGAAGAACAATGGGATCACCTAAAAAAACATTCACTACAAAATGAAAAAATAATCATCATAATTGGGTAGCCCATTTGGTAAACTTACTAGGATTAAATTGAGAATCTTCTCATTTAATGAAGTCTGCAAGAAAAATTTTAATTAAATCATACATGATAAACGTCATCAGAAATCATTTGATGGAAAAATGAATTATTCTGTACTGTATCGAAATTTATTATTTTCTCCATTATTGTAGTAAGTTGCAATTTATTTGAAGGAAACTGTAGAAATTATTAAAATTTATATATAAAAAGTGCTCTATTTTTACCCATTTTCTTGATAGTGCAACTTTAATATTCTGGTTGTTATGAAGGAAAGAAAAATTTTTATTAATGCTGCTGATAATTTCAGTTGTCTGTTGAATAAGAGTAAATTTACTTCAGGAAAGCACAGAAAACAGTATAGAAATCTTACTATTATTGTAACTGTTTCATTGAGCAGTATTGTGAATTATTTTTTTTAGCTGATGGCCAAGATCCCTGAAAGTTTTAATGGAAATTATGATTTCCTTAACAGTGTTTTTTCTCCTTATATTACCAACTCAATTTATGAAACTACATAACCTAATAGTGGTGATGAAACACATATTTGGTAGAAACAAATATTTCCTAACATTTTTAAGAGCTATAATAGGAACAATGATTTTTTTTAATTGACAATCAAATATAATCTTTTTTCAACACCTTAAAAATAACATCTTTTATAAATCTAACAAATTTATAAAATGTTTACAAATTTGTAGTAGTGTGCACTACTGGGAAACCAGGGTCTTTTTATGAATAACTTTTCATAATTCCTACTTCCAACACGAAAACAGAAAAGAACAAGTAGTTTTAATAAGATAAAAAACTATTTTCACATAAAATGATCTTTTAAATATAGCTCATCAAGGCCAAGTTTTTTTCCAGTATACATAACAAAAAAAACAAAAAAAAATTAAAGTGTTTCTTTCATACCCTAAGAAGTAGGAAAAAGTCTGGAATCAACTCTCTTATAAAAGTATATCAACACAACAAGCTACAGTGTATTATATAGAACAGTTTCTGTTTTAAATTTATGTTTAGTTAGCGGAGGGCAGAACCAATCATGAAACTTAAATAAAACAGAAAAATGTATGAATTAAATGATAATAAATCAAAATTTTAAACAACTGTGAAAGTGCCTCCGGCAATACTTAAAACTATTTTTAGCAAACAATAAAGTGGATTTAAATCAACAAAAAGCTACAGTAGTAATTATAATAATAATAATAATAATAATATAGCAATTAGTGACTTTAACTATATATAATGTACATAAACGCGGTGAAATTACATATATTAATTAAATAGATTTATATACAAAATAAACCTGTTCTAATGATCGATATTCATGATTTTTTCTTTTTGTTGTACTTAATCTCTTCCATCAAATCACATCACCATGCTGCCACCATAAAATAAAATATAATAATCAGTAATATATTTAAAAAAAATTTTCATTAAGCTAATCTAAAGTAAAACTAATAAGGAACCAAACATTATTATATAACATTTTTATATTAGAAGTAACATAACACAATACAATATGTAAACTATCAATGATGATTGTTTTCCCATTTTTTTTATCCATCAATCAAAATTATTTTTTCATCAACATAAACAATAAGGGATTATATAACAAATGTAAAAAATGTTTTAAAAATATCTTTTAACCTCCACAAAAAAAGGTTCACATGGATCTGTGTGATCTATTTCTCTCAGAACCCAAGCACATGTACGCATCCTTTAGGCATGAATTGATGCCCCAACAGCATGACAACAAAACATCATGTGGTGAGAGAGAGAGGGAGGGGGGGATGATTCCAAGCAATATGACAGAAAAATAGTGAATTTGAAGTAGAAAAATTTGATTGAAGATATAAGCTGGTCAGGAAAACCTTGTGATTTCATACTGTACTATTGAAGTATCATCATATATAATCATAAAGTATTGTACAGAACAAATAGGTAAACTAATAGATTTAATTAATGCCTCATTGGAAGCAAGAGAAGTTTGAGTAATTAAAATAATCAAAATTAAACCTTTCTTCAATAAACATAAAAAATTAGATGAGAAAATTGCAGATCATAGATTTACTTCTACCTTTTTCAATTTAAAAAATATCTGAGACTAGTACTCAATAGGTTAGAATCTAACAATGGAAATGAAAATACTACATCAGTAGTAGAAAAACAAAGTTTTAGAAAAGAGAATTCTACTAAAAACATACAGATAACTTATGTAGAAAAGACGATAGATGTACCTGAATAAAAGGAGAAATTCTACATCAATCTTTATAGATCTAATTTTAGTTGAATTTCTTCAACTAAAATTGAAGAAAATAGGTATTAACAGGTATAACTGGTAATTAATAGGTAATAACTGGTTTAAATCTGATGTATAGAAAACAATGTATAGCTAAAGACAGAAGGAATAATTAGAATTGTTGTCCTTACTTCTTCACCGCATTACCATGAGAATCACAGAATTCTAAACTAGGTCCTGCTTTTGTTTTAATAAATATCAACCTGTTATCATCAGTGATTAAAAAGAGTCAAGTATTATTTTACGCAAATAATACAACAATGATATAACCAGCACTAATGTAGATAGGCATAGATACATTGAGCTATTCAATACCTCATTCAATATAATTTAATTCAGCATTAAATGAAATTAAACTGAACTTTATAAGCGTTAAAAGGAAACATGAAAATAATATCAATGTCAAGATATGTGTGTAATAATAACGGGTTCGTGAGAAATAACTCCTCAATTTGAAATGTAAATAAAATAGACATTACAAAAAAATTTAATATATTCTGAAAGAACAGCTTTTGCCATTTATTTTCACATATATTTATTAATTTCTAAGAATTCATATGCCGACCTTCACTATCTATAGATGTTTTAACTTCTCCCTGAAATTTCATATTACTTTTCTTATCATTTCCAGTGGTACTGTAGCAATTTGTTGATGAATAGTAGCTTTTAAATGATCAAGGGTTCTTGGCTTCTGTTAAAAGATTTCAGCTTTTACATGTCCCTATTGAAAAAAATTGCATGCTGCAAGATCTGGTGACCGTGCAGCCCATGGGATGCATCCTCATTGTGAAATAAGACGTCCGGGAAACATTTCTCAGATGAAATTCATTGATTGCCTTGCTGTGTCCCAACCTTGTTGAAACCATAAATTTTTGGCTTCATTTTCGAGTTCATTAAATCTTGGTAGCAAGAAGTTGTGTAACATTTTTGCATAACGTTTGAAAGTTACTGTAACTGATTCCCTTTCTTCCTTAAATATACATGGCCCTATTATTCCAAATTCAGCATCTGCTCACCAAGTTGTAACACACTCACAGTTCAGAGGGCACCCATGAAGTTGTAGGAGATTATTTTCTGCCCAGTACTGAAACTTTTGTTTGTTAATACAACCTGATAAGTGAAAATGGGCTTCGTCACCTGACAACACAATCGAGATCACTTGAACATTTTCCAGAAGCATGGAAAATGCCTAGCCTGGCAAGAAGCAATGCAGCAAATCCACTATGTTCATTTAGCTGCTGCATGACCATCATTTTGTAAGGATGAAACTGTAAGTAGGCGTGTCAAATTCTCCTTACAGTCCGATCAGATATTTGTAATGCAGCAGTTTGTTTAAGAGCTGAGCGATGTGAAGATTGTATAACTGCCTGTCTCACAGTTTCAATATTTTTGGATGTTTAAATGTGGCCTACCTGCGGGTTTCTTCTTCAAAGCTGAACTGGTAGGTCTAAAACTGAACTGTCTTCTTATCGGGTACTGCAGTGTGTCGACCTAGCCAAAAGTGTGAACAAAATAATTGCTGTGTTTATAACAGAATCACCATTTTTAAAATAAGTTTCAATAACAAAAGCCTGATGCACAATTCACGCCATGGTTGTAACTGATATGGCAAGATATCCACTACAAAATGGTGTGCCAACACCATGCCCTGTACTATTAGCGCTCCACCAGCAGTGGTGGGAAATTGGGGAGTTATTTCTGTTGGTCCCTGAACCGTAGAAAACTCATTACTAGTAAAGTTCTTGGGTAAAGATTCTACATATCTTTCTTGAAGTGACCATATAGATTGTATATGCAAAAAATAGTTCAAATTTTACAACCAAAAGACTAATATGTAGGCTTGGAGATAATAAGAGCAGTTCATCATAGATTTATAATCTCTTAAATACAATACTCAATACTGTTTTGGAGATCACCATCAAAATAAAATTTATGAATAGTTTTTAAGTTAAAAAAGTCAGCCATTAAATACAGGTATAGATAACAAAATCTGACACATGAAGGCAGTTTTTTAAAAAACTAAAATTATTAACAGGTCTAACCCTATTTATTTATAAACATATTAACCAATTGAAGACATAGATTTTGCTATCAATTTTCAAAAAAATTAAATATTCATAATTATTTATTCTTTTTCCAGCAAAAATAAGTTTATGTTTAGCAAAATAATTACCACTCCTTTTTTTTATAAGAAATGAAAAAAAATCCTAAGTATGACTGGAATTAGAACCCAAAACCCTGCAGATGAAAGAGAGACGCTTTCATCCGCCATACAGATAGGTAATTATAACAAGAGAAACAGAACAAGTAGGTCTGTGGAAATTCATAGTGCAATATTATTTCAATACACAGTCAAAGTTCATGGAATAATTTATGTAGACATTGATGTCAGTGCTGATGGAAAAAATTTCATAGAAAAACTAAAACAGTTTTTAATTGAAAAATGTTTTTACTCTACAGTAGATTTCATGTTTTTAATCATAAGTAAGTTATGAAGTCGCTGGCCTCTGTGGCATGGGTGGTAGCGTCTTAGCCTTTCATCCGGAGGTCCTAGGTTCGAATTCCAGTCAGGCATGGCATTTTCACACATGCTAAAAATCACTCATCTCATCCTCTAAAGTAATACCTAACGGTGACCCTGAAGGGGTTAATAAAAAGAGAAAAAAGTTATGAAGTCATAAGTTCAGTAAATTGGAGGATGAGACTTAATTTTAACTTTTTACTCGTTCTATATTCAATATTCAATCTCTAAAGTATGGAAGCAATCAACCACAAATAATGGAAAATTGTATATAAAAAAGTTATGTTAAAAAAGAAAATATCTCCTCAACAAGCTGCTATCTCATACAACATAACACAATAACATAAGACAATTTTTATATGAAATTTGGTTTTGTAAAATAGGATTTCTATTTAAATTTAAAAATTCAGATATCAAGATTGAAGTGTAAAATATCACACTTATTTAACTACTTAAGTGTGTACTTATTTTATAGAAAAGACCCAAAACCAATACTCTACACCTCTGACATAACAGATTTGGTCACCTGGGAGCAGTAATGTGACCAGTCAAAATCAGGTTATGATGCACAGCAAGAGTATGATTTGAAAACGTTATATAGATACATCTTTGATTTTTTTTTGTTTACTTATATTAACAATAACCAAGTATGTATATGATAAACTGATTATATTTATTTATGGGGGTGACAGTTTATACACAATATATTGATAGCTACAGCATTTTGTAATTAAATTAAATGAGGTAAAGAAGGTACTGTGGTGAGAATAACACATCTTCAAGGAATTGAAGTATTGGAAGTTACTAGGCTAGGAAGAAATTTTATGATGCAAGTAAAGTTTTAAATGACCTGAAGTTAAGACCTGACTCACAATCTTGTGCAATGTACAGGAAGGATAAAAATAATTGCAGAGTGCCGAGTACAAGTAGTTCTTTGGGGAAGCTGTACAACAGAATTATTAAGAAGATTCATTTTTATTTTCATTTGTGATTTAAAAATAGGATAAGACAAAGACTATGGAAAAGTACAGTAAAAATGTTCATACAAAATACAGGGATATTAAAAAAAAAACTTCAGAATTGATTAAAAAAAAGATTATATAAATATATATACGAGGGTGAATCAAATTTTAATGGTAATTTTGCTATTCTATGCATCAAGCAGTTCTGAAATGGATGGTGGAGTGGAAGGTTAATGTTCAGTATATTAGAGAGGGGGAACCAGCTTGGTTAGCTCTTCTGCACTCTGTCATCAGTACAGCCATGAGTGGGCAAGAGGTTCAATCGTCTGTTGCACAGCGTATAATCATAATGTTTTTAACTAATGAAGGCGTTACACCTACAGAAATTTTAACTCGTTTAAAGGTACAGTTTGGCAACGCTACACTGTCCTAGAACTGAGTGTATATGTGGGCCAGAAGATTTAAGGGCAGGTGAAAAGTGTAGAAGGCAAAAGTCAAGATCAATGTCCAAAGTCAAGCCTCACAACTGAAAACATCCGTGCTGTTCAAGAGCTTATCGAAGGTGATTACTGGTTCACTGTTGAAGAAATCGCATCAGTAGTATCAGCTATATCAGGAGTGATCGATCTATTATCACTGATCATCTTGACTTTAAAAAACTTAGTGCTCAACGGGTTCCGAGGTTGTTAACTGAAAATCAAAAACAGGTCAGGTGGAGATCTGTGAGAGATCTCTGAATCAATTTCGGCAAGAAGGGGGACGATTTTTTGAGGCACACCGTCACATGTGATGAGACATGGGTCCATCATTATACTGCAGAATCAAAAATGGCGAGTAAGGGTGGTAAAGGAAGGATGAGGGCTGCCCAGTGAAGGCCAAAACCCATCTGTCAGCCAGTAAAGTTCTTGTAACATTTTTTTTTGATTGAAGATGAGTTTCATCAATGATTTTCTCCACAATCAACGAATGGTGAATGCGGCTTATACTGTCAGCTGCTACAGACAAAAAATACCACCTACCGAAACAAAAGACGGAAAATTTAATATATATTATAGAGAAATGATGAAGGTATGAATTGGGTATATTATTAATCAATAAATTTATAAAAAAACAATTACCATTTATATTTGATTCACCCTCGTATATAAATATATTAGATTGTTAATAAGGTGATGAAGTATTAAAAGAATATGATAAAAAGCCTAATAAATACCCAATAAAGATATGTTTACTCATCTTTTTAATTTATTTAAAATTTTGAATAAAAAAATTATACCCACCAAAAACATCAATGCCCATCTTAAGGGAAAATATAAGTAAAGCATAATATATGATAGGTTTTACTAACAAACTGGGGTTTCAACATTTCAACAGACCTACCAGAAACCATCAGAACATTAAAAAGCCAACCTAACTACAATACCACTGTTATAAACTTTCCCTCTTAGCACCTAAAAAATTTAAGACAAGTATAAAACTATTGAACCCATTATAAAGGGATTCAAATTTTAATAAAAATAATAAATTACTGTATTTCAGAAGTATAAATACAAATAACAAAAAGTTTCCTGTCAAATTAATTTAAGAACAAGAGTAAGAATACCAAACAGTAATAACAATTTCCAGACGATACCAAACTAACAAAAGAATACAATCATTTTAAAGTTGATACACTAAAGCTACCGTCATTCCTAACATTAAATCCTAGCTTTTTATAAACATGCTCATAAGTGTGAGATAAATATCATAAGTTTGAATACATGAAAAAGTGAGCAAGTTAGCAAATACACAACCAAATCCCTAATTTTAGTTAACATACTCAACATCAATTATATTATATTGTAAATATTGACAATGAGGACAAATTCCTGGTATAAGGAATAATGTAACATGTTTAATGTTATACAAGAATAAATTCTTTTCATTATACACTCAAAAATAGGATCTAGATTCACTTTAATTATACATAATCATTTTGATCATTAGACTAACTTCTCTTTATCTACGTAAATCAGAATTTATGAATGACAGACACATTTTTTTTCGTCTTCTCTGTTCTCTACTATGTATGTATACCAAATAAAAACAATTACAACACGCATACATCTGTCTGTTTAATAAAAAATATGACAGTCCAGAAGGAAAAAATAGTTTTTTGTTGGAAGTCTTGTAATGTTAATATCTATTTCTTGTAAGTTTCTTATAGAAAGAAGAATGGAACAGGGTTCACAAACATATACCACATTCGGTTCTCAAAGTATTACATGCTGATAATGTTAAACTCAAGTAGTTTTTTAGGTGTTCAAAATAAGTGGCTTAATAAATGTGAAATATTTATTTTTACAAGGTAAGAAAGTATTAACAGTAAAAAAAAAACTACAAATTTTTACAACTGTTCCTGTCTTATCTAATTAATTAAATTTTGGAGTTAATGTAGTATTAAACTATTAAAAATGGCAATAGCACTCTAAATTTAATCAAATTAGTAATATAAATATTTATATTATTGAAAAGTGTTTGAGAAGAATTTTCATCCATTAAAGAAAATTTTGCCTTCTCTTAACATAAAACTTTTGTTAACTTTATTTGAAATTTTAAAAGTTGTATTTATGATTAAATGTAATAAATATATTTTATTTACATTTGTGTCTGCATCTTATATACCAACCACGCTGACTGTACAAGTTACTCACATTAATTACTGTAATTTTTGTTTGAAAATAATTGTATATTCTATTATGTTTATATATAATATACAATAATTATCTGATTTAGTAAGCATAATAATTTAATTGATTATAATATATTAATATAAAATGAATTACCTGGTATTCCTCTGTCTGCCAGATCTTTTTTATTAAAAGGGAGAAACCTTATCTAAATAACCAGAATTGTTTCAAATAGTAAATAAATAAAGTTTTATTAAAATATCAATTTTAATTTTTTTTTCCTCTGAAATTGTTTAATAAAACCAGAGTGAATAAGTCATAAAAAAAACTGTACCAAAAGATAAGGCAAGAAAACCTGTCAGAAATTATAAGAAATTTTTTATAAACATTTTTTTAATTTCTTCCACTACAGTTTTCATTGTTTGACATTTTTGTTTAAATGCATCCTTAGCAAGTAAGCAATGAAAAAATTATTCTGCCAATAAGAGGGTGGAATCACTTTTCCAGTTTAAATTGGAAAAGAAAACTTCCCAGAAATATAATTTTATAAAAAAAAAAAGGTTTTTTGTCCTTACTTTTAATTTTGTAAAATTATTATTACTTCTACTTATTATTATAATATTATTTCTACTCTCCGCAGTCAATGCCAAAAATGTACTTTTTTCATTAGGGACAATCAATCGATAACGTTTCAGATAAAAAAACTAGCAGATATTTTTAAGATTTCAATCAAGTAAGATGCTATTTCTGATTGAAATAAGTTCATAAAACTGAGATGATAGATAAAAATTAGAACCGTTTACTTAAAGTAAAACTCCCGTTTTGTATACATGCAAAATATAACTTGTCTTATAAATTTACACACAAAAGAATACATTATTTTATGATAAAAATTTTTACAATACACAAATAGAGCTTGCAACAAAAAATATCTACCATCTACTTAAAAAAAATTATAATTACAATACACATAACATTTATATTTATTATGTAAATTATAATATCTTTCTGTTAATTAGCTAATATCTTTAAAACCAACATACACAATTTTTATAAATGAAATGCCAAAGTAAAATTTGAACCACTTCCAAAGTAAAAGAATACTCAGATCAACTCAATGGTTCTCAAGATTTAAGCAAACATCAGTGCAAACAAACATAGATACATAAATACAAATACATTTTGAATTGTGTATAACAATTATAGTGAAAATATACTAATTTGGTAAGATATGAACAACAATTAAATTTGTTAAAATATGTTAAAATAAATAATATTAAAAGATTATTTCTATATTTTAATTTAAACCATAAGAAGAATAACAGAAAATTTTGGTCTACCTTATTTGAACTAAATAATTGTTTAAATATCACTTGGTTAGTGAAACCAAGAAACAATTAAGTGAATCCACTAACAACCTCTAACAATTATGTAATCTATGATGATGAAATATTTTGTCATAAAACTAATAATTAGTTGGCAAATTGTAATAATGATTATCAATCAGTAATCATTATTACAATTTGCCAACAATATCAATATTGTAACAGTATATCGCATATACAAGAAGTATTACATTATGATATGATAAAAATGTTATATCTGTCAATGGTCTGCAGTTAAGTTTGTAAATAGTAAAAAAGTAAATTCAGTATAATTACTTCATACACAGTACAGTTAATATTTTCATAAATGAGCTTAGAGCATTCTTTTTATTTCTAGATGAGGCAAATATGGATTACGTTATTATCAATCTTCTAAAATCTTAAGTTTTCATGTACATTATACACTAATCTTCAATAGTTTAGTTAAATTAAATAATTTATCTGAACTTCAAGATATGTCTAAATCACGTTTATGACTATATAAAAAACAAGTAACTAAATTATTGGACCGACATAAAAATATGCAATTTAAGATAAAAAGAAATTTAATAAGTACTTTACTATAAAAAAACAATGATGATAAAATAAATATACAGAGAAATATGCCATGGCAAGATATAAAACTCAAATAAAAATCATAGTGAATGTGAAACATATTATCAAATATAGTAAGTACATTAAACGTAATTATGAAAAATACTATTCCGCATATACATGTGGGATCAGATAGAAAAAACTTCATGAAAAGATATAAAGTTAAAATTACACAGATTCTTCAATAAAATCCTCAGTATGAAAAATTAATACAGAAACAGTAGACAAATGTAGAGATAACATAATAAATCATAGTTCAATAAAAATTAAATACATTAATTTGATGATCTCAAAAATATATTCTATTTCTTAAATATTTTCCCAAGAAATATTAAAACTTTTTCTTTAATTGCCAATAAATTATATAAAATCTTGCTTTCCTGTTTGTCTGAATTTAAAACATTTACTTATATTGTAACTATAAACATCCACACATAAACACAAGCTAACATACATATATATATATATATATATGCTCATGCATGCACACACATATAGATATAAGATTATTATATTGAAAATTATTTAATAATTAGAAAAAAAACTGAATATAAAATATATGAAAATATGTTAATAATATTTATGATTCTGGTTGTTGAATGCAAAGGTTAAATGAAAATTAGAAGTTTCTTTTAAACTTTACAGGGAGTACAAAAAACAGAGATTCATTAAACTAAAGTTCATCTATCTAATTTGTAAGAAACATAAAACAGATATTGAAAATAATTTACACCAACCAAAAAGCAAACTGATCTGATGATTTTGTGATTGTGTAATATTTGCGTTACAGTGTTTCAATGGTGGTGGAGTATTGTTGATAAATTGGGCTATTCATAAAAATTCAGTTGCAAAAATGGAGTGGTTTGGTAAATATATGCTTATCTTGTAAATAGATAATTTTAAAAGTACAGCTTTTGTATCAAATTTTTGAAATATATTTTGGACAAATTCATATTCTGAGAACAGTCCAAAACAATCAAACCATCATGTCGGCTTTTAATGCCAGGTTCGATACAAATTCATTCTTGCATGAGGTTTATGCTTATATTTCATATCAGTGTAATGAAAATTACACACAAAAATCTTAAATTTCATTTTTACAAAAAGATAGTTACAGGAGTTGAATGTGAATGATCATGTACCCTACAGAGTACCATGAAAAGCATGAAATTTTCTAAAATCTGAAAGAATGCTACTGTTCTTTCATGTAACAAACTTCAATTTTCCATCTCAGAATGAAAATAATCAAAACTTTACTTACTGGTTTAACAGCAACTCATTCATCAAATACCAGTTCTCAGGTCAAAGAGGATACAAGGCAATGGTGTGCAGTATTAAATTTTTGCATCAAAAACCATACTTCCTTTAGGAGGTACTTCTTACAGTGATTATAAATTCTAATCAATTATGACAATATCAAGCAAATTTTTTCATTTAATTTTCAACAGATTTTTTCCAGAAAGAATGCTATAACTATCTCCATTTCTGCAAGAGCTACTATGGATATTCTTAGTGAACTCTTTCCTAGGCATCTCATTTCATATCATGGTGATATTAAACGGCCTGCAAAATCATTCACCCTTGGATGTGCAATTTTTTCTTTCAGGTAATTTTAAAGATGGTCTACAAAAAGAGTTTAATCTTAATTGATGAAAACAAGGTAATTATCCAGCAATAAACTGCCACCATCCCACAAGAAATGAATCAGGGAGGGCTGAAAAGCTTCAAAGTAAGGTTAAATGATTGTAGAAGAAATAAGGGGTAAAAGTTTGCCTAAGTTTCTCGACTTTACCCTTGGCAGATTTTTATTTCAAATACACCATAGGGGTTTTAAACATTAATTATGCAATATTTAATGTGCAACTGGGAAAAATATAAACTGTTCACTTAAAAATTGGGGTCTACTATGACTCCCTTCATTAAGTGACATTTATATCTTTAAAAAAGTATACTATGATTAAAGTACAATCACAAATTAAAAAAAATAAATAAAAGTTTTAGTAAAGAAAAAAATCTGGGTTTCCCATTTGAGCTGCTTGCTCAACAGCTACCTAATATTACATTTTTAATAATAGCTATAACTTGAAGATATACAATCAGAAATTAAAAAAATTTAAATGCTTAAGTTGGGTCCCACGGGATCCCCTTTTTTTAAAAATTATGTACATTAATAATAGATAACTTGAATTTTCAATGTTGAAAATTAATATTTGAGTCCCATTTTTTACTTGTTTTTTCGGTGGTTAAAAGTTAATTTATTAGAGAACTTATTTACTTCAATAAGTTGGCACAAATTGGTTCAATGTTATTAAATACGGTTAAAAAAATAATAGTTTACTAAAAAATAATATTGCTAATGCAATGGGGTTGAAAATCAAGCCACTGTGTCAAATTTCAATGTTTTTGTCAACGGATTTCCAAAATATGAGGTAAAAACTATTGGTTATATGGAAATACCCTAAATCTTATTGACCTAAAACTTTGTAATTTAAAATAAGTTAATATGCGCTTAAGTTAATTTTCTATGACCACCATATGAGAAGTAAAAAATTAAAGTAAAAAAAAATTGTTTTGTTTTTAGTTTTGTCAAAAATTTAAAGCCACCAATACCCCATATTAGAAAAAAACTTTTTGAAACAGTTTTGAAAAGTTTATGTTAAGCCAGTCCATAATAATAATAATAAAAATACAGGCCAACAGATAATATACACATATATACATCTTCC
Organism: Lycorma delicatula; assembly: GCF_047948215.1. NCBI lineage: Eukaryota > Metazoa > Arthropoda > Insecta > Hemiptera > Fulgoridae > Lycorma > Lycorma delicatula. The sequence goes on along the minus strand of NC_134464.1, from coordinate 30,099,873 downwards.
AGAAATTTTTATAGTTTTTTTTATGTTTTTTGGACTAAGGGGGTCATGAAATGTAGACATCTGCAAAATTCCTAAAATTTCAGTTGATTGCTGCAGCTTTCCTTTTATAATGCTGCTGTAGCAACAAAATAAATATTTTAATAGGGAAAGTAAAAGAGAATGTTTGGATAATTCAGTTTTTTAACTGATGTAAAAAATGTTTAATTAATTTGCATCAATTACTAAATTTTAACAGCTTTAACGGACTAATTTAATTTTTTCACTCATAAAAAAACTCTCAGATTATTCTGCCAGATTTTTAGAAATATGATTATTAACTATAATCATAATAAAAATAAAATTAAGATAAAATAATTACATTTATACATTTAAATTCAAATTTAAAATGATGAATCATCAAATAATTTACGAATAATTAATTTAAGTTGGTTCAAATTCAAACTGTTATGTTGATTAACATATGATTTTACATTTCGGTTCTTGTCCATAAAATTCAATCATACTTGGTTCATGAAAATATTTATACACAAATATGCTATTATACACAATGTGTTGTCTAGTTTAAAAAATAAACTCACAGTTGCCGAGTTCTCTTCTATTACTCACCAAATGGTAAATTGAAAAGAATGATGGTTTTCATTTATTAATATTGGTAATAAAACACAGTGATTATGTCTGAATTATTTTTAAAAGTTTATTTATTTTCTTATTTTTATGAATTGGTTTGCATGTGCTTAATCTTTTAGCAGTGTAGAATTGGTTTTCATGTTGTATCATTTTCTGCTGATAATGAAAGTTAACAAAATTACTACTCAAAACTGAGCATTCACCAACAACTTGTTTTTATATTCAATTATTTCATAATTGAAAATAAAAACAAGAAAATCTTAATTGAAATAGTCAAGTAAGACATAAAAGTAAAAAATACAGAAATAAATAAGAAAACCTTTGTGATTCTGTTCATAATTTTAACTACCCAAATTAAACGCTGTAAACAAACTTAGAATTGAAAAAAACAACATAACATAAGGATTCTACTGAAGTAGGATGGGTCCAAAGCTATAAAAAAAACAGCTCTTTAAAAAACAAAAAACTGACTACTACCAACCTCTAAATTACAGTACAGTTGCACAAAGCAAGTATCCGATAAAATAAATCATTCATTCTTCCAATTTATTAAACCAGTTTATTAAACTACATTCTTATTGCTTAACAAGTAATACTTCACTTTAAAAATATAAGCTACTGATTTTTAATAATATAAAATTAAATTCAAATATTTCTAAAAAAAAAAATTGAAGAAAAAAGCTTGAACAGCACTTAGAAATAGTAAACTATTACTGCTTATGGAGTGAAATCTAACATAGAGACTGCAGTTTAAAAGAACAAAATATAAAAGGCAGACAGGATTACATGATTATTATAAATGATTACATGAACTTCTTGTATTCATATGTGAATACAGTTTTGGACCATTTACTGTAATTACAATAATATTGATTGGATAGTAAAAAATATTAATTAACGGAGCCACTATCTGTTACCATGACAGATCTTTCTTGATTTTTTTTTAATTGAGAAAATACCTTTTTTGATTAGTATTTTTGTTTCTACATTAGATATAAATGCAAAGGTTATTTAAATTAAATTTAAAGCAAATATTAACATAATCTTTAAAAAGAAGTATGTTGACTAAATGAACTGATACTCAATGTATACACAACTCATTTATAAACTAACTTCATTGTAGCATCAAAACAGTTAATTAGCATTACTTATGTGACTATTATGTTTAAACTTATCCTCTTCCTCATCATCATCATCATCATCATCATCATCATCATCACTATCACTTGTTGTAATTGTATAAGAAGTAGCAGTTGCTATTGATGAAAAAACACTGCCGCTGAGATCTCTAGAGCTACTACCAGAATACTGTTGTAACACTTCTCCTAACCTAACTAAACCGCTGAATGTCGGTATAACATAACGATCATCTCGGTTGCTACCATCAAAATATCTACCAGCTGATGAAGGAACAGCAGAATTATTGTGTTCTTCCATCAACCTTATTTGTTCACGTCTATAACTGTTTGTCGCATAACGAGGTAATGTTCTGGTATAGCTATTACTGTTATCATAAAACTGACGCTGTTGTAAATGATAATTAGTTCGTCTTAATGGTAAACTAGCATAATAAAAATAAGGATTGTGAACATGAGATATTCGTTTAGGTATCTCATGCCGGTAACGGTACGAACCATTTATAGATGGTACAACGGTAGAAGATAATGGTACTGTTGATGAGGATGATGACGAAGATGCCGTCGTACCTGGGATTGGTAAATTGCTCGTTGTAGTGTTCTGCGGTGGTGTTGGTAACGGACCACATAATCCTGACTGTATTGTTGGTGAATTTAGATTTTCATCTGATAAACTTGTCAGATTGACTGGAACACCGTTCTGAAGAAAAAAAAAACAATAAATAAATAACAAATGATCTTATGATTTGATGATTATAAAAAGTAAATTTTCCTACACGAATACTACAATTAAGCAAGGTCAATTACTGACAAACTACCATCACACATAAAATTCATGAAAATTTTATAAACCTTTTATAAACTTTCTAAGATATGACATGGGTTCTTAGCTAATTTTAGAAAACATATATTTCTAATGTTTTTTTTTTGTCTGAATAGATTTTTTACTTCCTTGTACAAATTAAAGAAAGTATTGTGATCATGAAAAACTTAGGTTTCCAGATTTCAATGGAAATATCCACTTTGACCACTCCTGAATCTATTTTGACTAGTTTCGGCATGACATCTGTATGTACATATGTATCTCGATTAGCCATATTACATCTCTATATGTAATATGATTAGCCATAGAATGTTGAAATTTTGGATTTACGACTGTTGTAATATCTAGTTATACACTTTTCCTTTTGATTGCAATCTACTGAACCAAAAGTGTCCAAAAAAGCCCAAAATCCCAAAAAATTAGATTTTGGACTTTTTCTTAACTACAGTAATAAGCCCTAATTGAGAGCTTTTCAATGATATACATAAGTGGTACTTATTTTCATTGGTTCCAGAGTTATAGCTAAATAGAACTTTAATTAATTAAATATTTGGATTTAGGGGAAGGCACATCAATTCGAATCAGCTTCATCTCCTTTTTTTAAACTTTTTTTTTAATTTAAAGATATTGATTTATTAATAATAATTAACCTCTCATTGTAAAAAAATAATTTACTATGAATAATAATTTAATAACAAAAAAGAAAAAAAAAATATGAAAAAATATCAGACGTTTTTAATGAAATAAAATTTTATGTATTTTTCATTTTAAAAAAAATGTGTAAATGTAATTTAATAGACGTACAAAGAAGTCTTGTCTTGTCCAGATCAGATTTTTTTGTTTTGATCAACTAAGGACACATTATCACTTTTCTTAATGTCCCTCCCTTTCCTTTCCTGCCACTACTTTTTAAGCCCCACACTAGTCTTCTTCCTGAATTCTTCTGTAACTATTCTCTTTTGTTTTGGACTTTCTTCTTCATAGAAAATTTTCAATTCCAAGATTTAAAAAAAATCTTTCTTGATTAATTACAAACTTTAATTAATTTAAACTTTGATTAATTACAAAGTTGGGAATTTCTATTCTTGCTTTGTGTGAAAAATTTTTTAACTTATCGCAATGTATACTTTTAGTTTTTCTTCTATGTAAAAGAGGATTTCCTGAAAATTCTATTACCAGTCATCCTTAAAATATAGTATAATAAATCTAATCACCTCTTATGCATTATTTATGTTATTTCTTTAAATTTCAGATATAGCATTTTGTGGAGGAAAAGTTTATATATTTATTGTGTGCTGCATTCATAGCAGCAAAGATTTTTATTAAAATAATCTTCTTTTTTTAATTTTTATAAAAGTTCAATGTTGATCATGGTCAAACACCCTGCCGTATACAATGCTTCTGGACAAACCACCACAATAAAATGGTTTAATTTTGCATTTATAAAGATATATATTTTAATATGATTAAATTTTTTTTTAAAATTATTTACATATAGTAGATACGATTTTTTGTACAGCTGGTTTCATGCTCATCCATCATCTGGTGTAATACAAGTATATGCAAGTAGTAAAATATCTATTATATTAATAAAAAGTACAAGAAATAGTACATTGAAATAATTTTCATAGATTTACGAGGGTAAGTCAATTATTATCTGCAATTTAGTTATATCTTTGTTTATGTTGGTAGTACTGTCATGTTGCATAGATGACACATGCGTGGTCTGTGCAGGTTTGATGGTGCTAGGTTAGTTCCATTATCGCTGTCCTGCCATTAACCATGACTGCTCCGCTTTCTGTTTACACCAAAGAAGAGCAATGTTCAGTGATCCGTTTTTTGTGGTCGGAAGGTGTATCAGGGGCCTAAATTCATTGAAGACTTTCGGTACAGTAAGGGAAGAGTGTGTTGACGCAATGGAGATTCTACTAATGGATTGAAAAATTAAAAAATGGTCACACAAGTGTTACAAACGACGAAGGAGCCGGATGACCATTTACCGCCACAAATGAGGAAAACATTGAGCGTGCATGTGACATGGTTTTCTTAGACAGACGAGTAACTATTGATGAAGTGGCACATCGTCTGCAAATTAGTCATGGTTCTGCCTATGAAATCATCCACAACAGACTTGGGTTTCATAAAGTCTGTGCAACATGGGTCCCAAAACAACTCAAACAGTTGCATAAAAAAACATGCTTAGACATCTGCCAAAAACATTTGGATCGGTATGGTAACGAACGGGACATCTTCTTAGACAGAATCATCACTGGTGACGAAACATGGATCCATCATTACAAGCCAGAGAGTAAACAGCACAGTATGCAATGGAGACATCCAAATTCGCCCTGCAAAAAAAAGTTCAAGACCCAACCATCCACAGGAAAACTGATGCTTATGGTTTTTTGTGACTCATAAGGCCCAGTACTAGAGCATTATGAGGAAAGGGGCATGACAATAAACAGTGCGCGTTACAGTGAGATGCTTACTGCCAAGCTGAAGCCTGCAATTCTAAGCAAACGCTGAGGACTGCTGTCGAAAGGTGTTGTGTTTTTGCACGACAATGCCTGTCCACATACTGCTGCCCACACTGCTGAAATGCTCAGAAACTCAACTTTGAAGTACTGGCTCATCCTCCATATAGTCCCGATCTTGCCCCTTCTGACTACCACTTGTTTGGTCCACTCAAAGAGGCATTAAGGGCCATCGATTTACCTCGGACGAAAAAGTGAAAGAAGTGGTGCATTCCTGGCTTGCAGCTCAGCTGAAAACCTTCTTTTATATGGGCATCAGAAAGCTTGTGCAACGATGGACCAAGTGCATTGAAATGCAAGGGTACTATGTTGAAAAATGATGTATATGTAAGTTTCCTACTTTTATTGCAATAAAATTTATAACTACATTGCGGATAATAGTTGACTTACCCTTGTATTTATTGTTCATGTTAACATGTTTTATGTTAAACAATAGTTCAAGTCCATTTCATAAAACTGATTTCTTGAGGCTATTTTTCTTGGCCATCCATTCAGTAGTTTATCTGAAGTATTTAAACTATTTTACTTTTTATTTTTCCATACCTGGTTTTTAAAAAAGTTAGGGGTTTCTTAATAATTCATATAGTGTATTTTTCGAAAGATATTTGTAAGTCTGTTATTTCTACTATTAGTACTGTTTTGCTCTTCATATTTGTTTATCCATACACAAATAACTTTTAAGACACAACTGAAAAACATTCCTGTCTTAATCCTGTTTTATGGGGAAACATTATAAATTTTACCTAAAAATTTAACTATAGAAATTGTGTTTGTCAGTGTTTCTCAGATTACATTCTTGGTTTTATTTTTCACATAAAATTTTCTTAGTATTTCAATACGGATTGTCAACCTATAGAACCATATGCTTTTTTTGAAATCAACAAAGGACCACTAAATAGTTTTTAGCAGTTGCTTGAGTCTCATTGTTAAGAAAGTTTAGCTTCTTCCTTTTAACAGAAAGAATCTGTTCCAATCAAGATCAGGACTTCCTAAATCCATCTAAATATTCTCCTAATTCTTTTTCTACTTTTAATTTGATAGATTTGGAAGTTCTTTAGATTACATTTTTTTATAAAACAGGCAACAAGGATATTTTTCAATAGTTGTTTATATTTGTTTTGTTGTCTTTTTATGGAAAGAATAAATCAAATCTGATCTCCACTGATCTTAAAATATCAATAGCTTTTTGATAAAACAAATTTTGGCATATAAATAAAATGTCCCAAATAATTTTTTTCAAAATTGATAATTACAAAAATATTTGTTACAGAGTTTTTATGGAGCTCTAGGGTTAAGTTAACTGGAGAGAATATTCTAAACACTTAAAAATATCTTTAATATGTTTTTAAACATGATATGATCCGTATTAGCAATAAGTAAAACTAAACTCGAAAAAATAGTAATATTTACAGTAACGGGTGATGGTGATGATATTGTACTCTGAGGTGGGCATGTTGAGCCATAAGTACGATTATTGGCAACAACTGCACTCTGTTGCGGCTCTTGATCACAGTTTATACTGTGCTGTTGTTGATGCTGCTCCTGCTGTTGTTGATGTTGTTGTTGCTGCGCACAGTATTCTGCAGTCACCAAGCCTCTGCGATCTGCAATTAAAAATGTAATTTTAATATTAAACAAAAAAATAATAAAATAATAAGATGAAAAATGCAAATCTTTTATTTGTATGTGCTATTATGATACTTTAATTGCTTAGCCATACCTATCAGGCTTCAATATTTGGCTTTGTACTTCTACATATGGCATCGTCATCAGTCTGCTGTCAGCACTCTTGCCACCTCCTGCCATTCTTACTGTGTTGAGTCTAATTGAGTCAAATGTTGTAGTGACTGAATAACACTCTTCTGCATTTATGAATGATGATGTACTAGATAAAAGCAAGATTGCAAATGGAGAAGTGAATATGTGAACAGATTCAATTAATAATACCTGAATAATTTTCAAGGTAAGGGCCAATCAGCAAAGGGAATCATATTTTACTTTGTTAGAAGTCACTACTTCTCTCATAGCTCACTACCTATAAGTTTAATCCACAATGCCACAAAACACAAAAACCTAGCAATTTACATACTGCACATCGTTGAAAACATTTGTCAAGCACCTGCATGGATTTGTTAGATCATTCTAGAAAATAAAGAGTACTGAGGAATGGTTTCAACTTACTAAAAAGAATACAAACTATTGCACACTACAGAACCTTTAACTTAGAACAATAAATATTCTGCAATAAAATAATTAGTATGTTGTGTGCTCTGTGCCACAATGATTAAATAATAGTTAAATGATCACTTATTAAAGTATTACACTTTTAAGGAAAAAATTTGTTTTTAAAATTGATATTATAGATTTTAAATATTAAAAAAATTATTGTAATACTATTTTGTAATTGTATTAATGCAATAAAATATGCTTATGTTTTTATAATTAATATTACACCAGTGATAATACCAGTTCATCACAGGCATAATATTTATTCCTGTACTTGCAGCAGGAAGAATCCCACTACAAGAAGTAGAATACAAGGTAGAACTGAAGAATGATAACCTTCTACATAATTAATAACTTTTGATAGTTTTACATTACTTAAGTATAATATTATTATACTACTTAAGGTGTAAAATAATTTTTAATGTAGCCAATATCAGTAATTGTAAATAGTAAAAGTCAATTGCAATTTATTTTGACCCCAATAATTATTATGATGCATCCCTTACCATGATATCTGTTCTATTCTTCAAAACTATTTATAGATCAAATACATAGTCCTTTAGAGACTTTATTTTTAGGTAGATGAATTTAACAAACTAATAATTCTGGGGAAAATACTAATATATTAATGCTAAATGAACTTTATCTTAGCTAACAGGACGTGAAGTTAATAACAATATTATTCAGAAAGTTGTGCATTTTTGTAAAACGTTTGTAGGGGGTGACTTCACTGAATTATAAAATGATAAATTTTAAAATAGGATTGATTGAAGAAAAACTATTTAAAGGATCTTCTGTTGAATTAGATGAAGTTCTTTAATTGCAATCTCAATTTACAGAACTTCTTTGCAAAGAATCTTTATTAATTTTTTTTTTTTGGATACTGATTTTATAAAGATAATTTTAATCGAAAATTAATTAATTTTAATTAGAATTAAATAATAATTTAATTTTTATTATTAAAATAATTTAATAATAATTTTAATTATTATTAATGATAATTTTTATTTTTATTTTTCAATTTACTTTACAAAATCCAAAAAAATACTTTCAAATCATATACTTATGAGTTGAATTGTTATTTCCCAAAAATAATGAATAGTGGGTGCATCTTCTGTCGTTTCGTTGTATAGCTATTTGTCTGTTTAATTATTGAATTACCCTCATAAATTATAAAAATAAAACAAATTTTAAGACAAAAATAAATGTTTCAATCCATAATAATTATTTAAATACAAACTCATGAAATACTATTATAGTACATTAAACATAAAAAATTCAACAAATAATTCACAATTCAAATGCTGCCATTGAAAATTATTTTGAGGACATATGAATTGTGTTTTTTTTTTTTTTAGTTTATATTATTTAAAAATTCAACAAAGTAATAATGTTTCTATAAAAGAAAATCTTTTAATTATATTTTTAAAAAATTTATAGGAAGAATTTTTAAATAGTTCGGCAATTTATTAAAAATGTTAACAGTAGCATAATAAGGCTCTTTCTTGTAAACTGAAGTATTTTGTTGAGTTGTATGAAAACAGTTTTGTTGTGTGGTTTGGTAAAAATGGATAATGCTATTTTTTAATGATAAGTCAAAATTCTAACTAACAAAATTGCACTTATATATGTATAAATGCATAATCATATTAATATTAAAACATATTTAATTTTCAAATTATAGATCTACATGATTCATACTTATGGGACCAAATAATGATCTGACAGCCTTTTTTTTTTTATCTTAAAACTTGTTCTGATATTTTGATGGAGCCCCAAGAAGTAAATTATACTTTATACTAAAACTAGGTCGCCGTCATATCTTCGCCCATGCTATACAGTTACTTGCATTTCCCGCAGCAGTCAATCATTTATTTTATGTTTTTTAGTCAAGTAATCGGAGGCAGTGCAGCCAGTCACACGTACAGTAACAGTAATAGCGGCTGAGTTGGTTGAGCCACAGTACTATATATTTTTGCACCCCTTAAAAAAATCAAAATTAAAAAATAAACAGAAAATGATTTTTAAATATTTATCTGAAGAGCATTTGCGAGCCTAAATATACTGAATATCTTGTTTACATGGTCAGGATTTGGAAAAGTTACCAATCATTGTTCAAAATTTTTTTGAACTTTCTTCATCACCTTTCAAGGTCGAATTTCAAAAATCTATAAATTGGTTTACTGACATGAAGATTACAATCACCAAAAATCAGGTTGATTTCTTCATTTATTGAGAAATTAAAAAAAATAACTGGGTTTCAAAAAAAATTCAATAATTCATTTTAATCCTTGAAACTTGGAATTCCAAAAAATCTAGAAATTGTTTTTTAGATATTTATAATCTTTCAGTTCAAACACAACTAACACAAATATAGACACAAGTTCACAAATCATTAATTCAACACATTAAAGTTTGTGTACTTTTCTGTTATTCCATCCCCAATTTTTTAAAAATATTTTTCACTTTTAATCATTGGGAAAATGCTTAAAATATGATATTCACTTCATTTTGGGATGGAGAAACCATTTTTTATATTTATCATTCATAAGACCACGATATGTAAGATGAAACACTAAATATCTATGAAAATTCATGCAAAAAATGATCGTTGGTTAAGTAAAAAACTAAAGAGCTGTGAAGAAAAACTGATCAGAAAGGGAACTTGGTTGGAAGGTAGCATATTGTAACATTAATGTTTACAATTGCAAACATTACTGTTAATTAGTCAAGGTTAGCGAACGTTAAGTTTGGTAAGATTATATTTATAAGTTGATTTCTACAATTAAAAATGTGTTCTCTACCAAAATTGACAATGATAATTAAATTTCATGTAAATATGAGTGAATTGGATAAAAAAAAAAAATGGGAGGAATAACAGTAAAGACCCAAAGTTTATGCTTCAACCGACAAATCTCCACTACTACATTGTGTATATTTTTTTTTGAAATTTTTCGAGATGAAATATATCTCTATAAACCTTCTCAGTTATGCCAAGAAACATGGGTAAAAATTTGGTTGCAATTGATCAGGTAGTTTTATTGTTTATTCCAAACAAACAAAAACCTTCTTCCTCTTTATGTAATAGTATAGCTATATTTAGGCATAACAAATTTTTAATAATAATGACAATATTGGTATTTTATTAATATGTTTTAGAGCAGAACACTATCACTTGATTTTGTTACAAATGAAATCAATTTGATCATCCACAAGAACTTATTGCCTAATAAAACACCTAGAAATTTTGCTTAGTGGATATAGATATTAACATTATGATTAATGAGTTATAAATTCTATCCATGCAATCAGCAATGTTATGTCTACCTGAGAAGCACAATGCAACAGTTTTATCCATATTTAAAGTTAAGATGTTTACAGTTCATCAAGTGGATAATTTTTGGCTTCTGTTGTACATATTTCAATTCCTGTTATTTATCTTCAGTTACAGATACAGTCGTATCATCTGTAAAAAGGATTACAATGAATGGCTCGAGATTTTGAACGAGATCTATTAATAAACAAAAAAAAGTAAAAGACCGAAAACACTTCTGTGGCACTCTGTGTTCTACATCTTAAAATGAGGACCTAAATTTTAATTTGTATTCATTTCTCATAAGATTCTCACAAATGGTAGGAATTACGCTGCAATAAATAAAAAAATTGGATAAGATGACAAATATTTTTAATGAGTATTTTGCTCCTATTTCTGTTAATTTGCAATTATTAAATAGAAACAAATAAAGTTATGGTATGTTTGTACATGTGTGCGCTTATGTATTTTCACAAGTCTGCGCATGTGACAAAAAAAAATTGTACAATCTAGTGAAAGCAGTAAACAGATGCAATGGCTTAATTAATGTTAAGCACATATTAGTAGTTAAATCCAATTTTATCATCCTAAGGAGAATAAAAAACAAATTTTTTTTGGGATGGATAAAATAACAATATTGTCAATAAAACAAAATTTCAACAATTTTTTGTAAAATTATAATTCAGTCCGTCTTAACTATCACCAGCAATATTTTCATCTTAGTGAAATATGCTGCTAGTCAAATCAATATGCATAAAAATTAAATTAACATTAGTAGAAAATTATAATCTACTTCAATACAATTTCTTTTTAAAATATTTTAAATAATAAAACTACCTCAATATGTATTTTTTATTACTGCATTACAGCAAGTTGGCTATTAACAAGTGTCAGAGCACTAAATCAGTTTTAATTTCTACATCAGCATAATTTTAGGAATTTTGGACAGTTCAAAATTGGCTACCACAAGAATAAAAGTATGATGCAAATAGTGGGAAGAGAAAATAAATTACAACAATGAAATCATTTACAGATCATTTATTTAAGAAAAAATTATAAATATAGATTGCAGATATAACATAAAAAAAATGGATATTACCATAATGTTCACATGGTCTATAAATATACTCATCATTGAAAGATTTCATAACTAAACAATAATATTAATAGTTAGTAGAAATTAAAAAAAACTTTTGATTTATTAAATCTATTAACAAAAATTAATTATTACATATTACTGCTTAATTACTATTCCTTACTCTTTTTTTCATGGTTTTTTTGCAGAGATCTCCATTTTGTCAGAATGTACGAATTTTTTTTATGGGAGTACAGAGATAGTAAAAAAATACCTCTACATACTTTGATTTTTCAAGATATATGTATAACTTCATATGATCTGATGATGCAGAGATCTGCGAGAAAGAGTTAACTTATATGAAGAAAAGAGAAAGGAATAATAATATTAAACAGTAAGCAAGCTACAAATGATTTTTATAAATAATTATATTCTCCTGATAAGGTGTATTTTGCTAGACTACTTATTATTTTATTTAATTTACAGCATTAAACTTACTGTGTACCATATGAATGTTGTCTTACCAATGAGGCTTGGAGGCAGAGGTCCACACAATACGTGGCAACAATTGGAACACACATTTCCTTGACTGTAAGGATTAAAACTAGATTGACCTCGTTTCGATGTAAACGAACCCTTGATCTATAACACAACACAAAAATAAAACTTAAACAAAATTTTATTTAATTTTTTTTTGTTAACAGAAAAATTGTTCTTGTATATATGATATTTTAATAATAGAAAAATAAGAGAAATTGGCATATGTCTCTTAATAAAAAGCATTTATACAAATATTTTTACAGAATGTCTGGAAATGCTCTGTTTTCAGGTTAGGACTGAACTAGAGAAAAATTATGCTCAGATTTTTGCTCTGAGAGTCAAATAATGCTACATTAAAACTCAATGCACACAAAATTAGAGGTTTTATATAGAAGCTTACATAGAAAATTAAAAAAAAAATGGATCCCATAACTATACCTCCAGTAGTTTTTGACAAAATTCAAAAGTCAAAAACATGTATTTTATGTTTGATGTAAATATAATTGGTTTACTTGTCAATAACTAAACATCAAATCAAAATTTAAAAAAAAATTAATTCTGAAAAAACTTTTATTGAAAACCAATTACAGGAAGAAAATTCTAAAAATCTTGCACTACAGATGAATAAAAAATTTAAATTAAATAAATTTATTTTAATTTTCAACCTGCCTGTTATAATCTGAAAGCAGATGCTTTCAGATTTTTTTTTTATATAATTATAATCTTGTTCCGTTCCACATCGAGTCATCCAGTGCTAGCGCTCACCAGCAAGTTAATCTCGTACGATCATTCTATGTCAGAATCCCACACAGTGCGGTCATGTTTTCATTTAAGTCCAAGGGGACTCATAGTTTCTTGATAATGTTCAAGTTCAACTATTATTAAAGTATCGTATATTCTTAAATTTAATGTAACTATTGTAATTCAATCAAAATGTCAAGGGTGACAAGAAATTAAATATAACGATTCAAGAAGAACATAGTGTTACTTCATTTCATCATCGACCATATCATCAAAGATACAGTTCACACTAGCTCTAAATTGTACTACATCCTACGAACTGAAAACAGGCATACTGAAAATTAAAATAAATTTAATTATTTTCAAATTTTATAAAGTAAAATCTGTTTGTTAATCCTTCATTCCTCATGTGACTCCTATTCCTACAAGATCATAATTTTATGTCAATGATTGTTATATTTGAATAAAATAATCAGATAACATTAACTTCATAAAGTTATTTTTTTAGACTCTTATAAACATTATTATTACTATAAATATTACATAAATAAATAATTTAAAAAATCATCTGCATTATTGTATACATAAGAAAAGATAAAAGCTAGTTATTAAACAATAAAATAAAAATAAATGCCACAAGAAGATTTGAACACAAAACTTCTCAATTATGAGATTTCAATGCTGTCACTCAGCTGCTGCTCTCTCTCTCTCTTTTTTTGTTTAGCCTCCAGAACCACAGTAAGATATTACTTCAGAGGATGAATGAAGACGATATCTATGAATGTAAATGAAGTATAGCACAGTCCCCTTTCAGGTTAACCATTCTCGAGATGTGTGATTAATTGAAATCCAACCACCAAAGAACACCAGTATCCATGTTCTAGTATTCAAATCCATATAAAAGTAACTGCCTCTACTAGGATTTGAACCTCAGAACTCTTGAATTTAAAATCAGCTGATTTCCAAAGACATGTTCACCACTAGACCAAGCTGGTGGGTACTCAGCTGCTGCAGCGATTGAATTTACACATATAAGTTACTTAAAACACTTGAAAATCATTAAATAGAGTTTATTCAGAAATGGGACCAAGTTGAAAGTTGTCATTGTGGATTTAGAGTGGGGACTCTCCTCCAACCACCCTTGCAAAAGAACATCAATAAACTATGTTGTAAGCTGAGAACCTATACTTGTTAGTCTATTTGGATTCATTTGGATTATAGTCTGAAGAATTTTAACCTTCTTTTTTAACTGCAATTTCCAAATCTTCTTGGGTTTTATAAATTTCCTTATTTGATTTTAATCTGCATCCTTCTTTTGGTTTTCTGGTGACTGTAGGTTCTCAATTTTGAGATTTTCTAGGCCAATCAGATTTGTCATTTCAATTCCATATAAGATCCTTGGACTATAAAAATGGAAAATTCTTTCTCCATTGCAAATTTCATTTGTCAGAAAATTTAATCTTTCCAAATTGGATTTCTGGAGTTCCAAAGCTTCTTTATCCATTTCATTTGTAATGACTATTTTTCCTAGATATTTAAACTGGATCTTGGTATTTATTTTTCCATAATTATGGAATAGAGACCAATTATTATTGGTGTCTATTGAATTTTTGGGATAATCTTTGAGATTTGTCATGATTTCTATTTTAGGGAAGACAATTTGCAAGCCTGCTTTTTTGATGTTTCTTTCATGTCATTAATTTGAAAAACCATACATTCTTATGATTTTGGGAGAAGTGCTAGATCAGCTGTGAAGTAAGGCAGCTGATATTTAGAGTTTGGTTTTTGGTTCCAATTTTAATACTTTTCATTAATTTTCCAGGTTTTCATGATTATGCCCAGAACTAAGTCAAATAGGTTTGGAGACAATCCATTTCCTAGTCTCAGATATTTTAATCTGGAATGGTTTACTGATTTCTCCCCAGAATTTTACATTGGAAATTGTGTCTTGTCACCATTAACTTGATTAAATTTATCTTTTTTTTATCAATTCTGTATTCTTTCATTATCCTAGACAATATTACAAACATGCTTTATTATTAATTTTAAGTAAAAAAAGTTGGTAATGAAGGATAAATATGTCACATCTGAAACATGCACATTTATGACTTAGATTAAAAGAAAAAATCCAGTAATGCTGAAATACTTACATCTTCATTAGTCGTTTGATTTGAAGATACAAGATAAGTATGGAAACCAGCCAGACCAATAATACTCCATACGCTAACAAAACAAACTATAACTACTACTATACTAGTGGGAGACTCTTTAACGGCTTCAAAAAATTGTCTATCATCTTTTGTCACTATATTAAATAAACAAAAAAGGCAAAGCAATAAATAAAATCAGGTAAGATGCAAACAAAATGAGTACATGAAACAAAAACATAAATTATTTAAAAAGAATTACCATACAATAAAAGAATATTATTATATTCATATAATATACAATATTATTTTACTATAAATTATTATTATAATCATGCTGGCCAGTCCAGATAAGAATTTAAGTAACACATTACATACATCTGTACAAGAAACTAGGAAATACAAAAATGTAAA
The DNA here is from genome assembly GCF_047948215.1 of Lycorma delicatula. Lineage (NCBI taxonomy): Eukaryota > Metazoa > Arthropoda > Insecta > Hemiptera > Fulgoridae > Lycorma > Lycorma delicatula. The sequence goes on along the minus strand of NC_134464.1, from coordinate 30,084,297 downwards.
CTTGTTATACAAGAATGTAAGTTAACAGACTATTACTTTCCACTTGTACTACTCATAGCAACACTGTATTATTTTTTTCAGTTTTTGTTTCATTTTAAATATATATATATATATATATAAACATTGTTTACACTGCTTCATGAATCAAACAATATGTTTTTTTTTGTTTTATGTTTTTTTCTCTATTACTTTGATAATTACTAATATAGTTAATTTTTTAATATTTTTTACTGGTACTACTGATGTTAACTGTTTAAAAACAGAAAAACACACTTAGTTCTGAATGCTTACTTCTGTAAATGGTTGCCAGAGTATTCTATAAGTCTTATAAATCATAAAAAACAAATTAAAAATTCCTAATAACTCAAAAGTAAAGCTGGATAAAATTAAAATTCAAGAAATAAACTGTAAACACAATTAGCTGGTTTGTTTTGTTAAATTTTTTTTTGTTTAACCACCAGGACCACCATTATTAGGTATTGCTTCAGAGGATTAGTTTTAATGATTTGTAGCGTGTGAAAATGCTATGCCTGACCGGGATTCGAACCCGGGACCTCTGGATGAAAGACCGAGACACTACCACTCGCACCATGGAGGCCTGCTGTTTTGTTTTTGTTAACTTATTAAGTACACTACTAATTCATTTAGTTAAATAATAATTACACATAAATTAAAAAAACTGTCTGATAAGCAGTTATGAATGGACACTTAATGATTATATTAAAATATGAGTTCAGCTTCATATCATAAGTATTTATAACACAGAATACCTTTATAATGATCAGCCTAATTTAAAATTAATGGTTTGCTCCGGCTGATTAAAAAAATTAAACAAAGTTTAAGGGATTTTCATTACTTAAGTAAAACTTAAATTAGTTAAGTCCGATAAGTATAACTTCAACTGATCTTAATTTCAACTTATAGTATCAAAATGTTTTATAGTAAAAAATACAGAAACTATTCTTTTTCCATTAACCTTAACTGATTTTTGTAAAAAAAAAAACATACTATCCCAGCAGATTTCCTTTTTTGGAACCGTAGATACTGCATTAATTTAAATGGTGCAGCGATCTGTTCTCATAATAAACTTAAAAAGTTTACAAGATAACAAAATAATGACTAGTTACCCATTTGACCTATTAAACTTTTCCCTATCTTCATATAAAAAATTCATCTCAATTTTTGATTTTAAATTGATTATTCTTCCAATATTTATGATACTGCAAATTAGATAAGTTATTATTTTTTAAGGTCTTCAGCTACTTATTTTTTCTTCAGCAGTAATATTTAATTTATAATGCTTCTTATATTTTTATACTTCTTTGTTCCTACTGAAAGCTTACATAATTTATGGTTCTCCCTTTCCATATTTCAGTGAGATGGAATAAAATTACAGCTAAATTATTTTAAGATAATTATATTTATCTAATATATACTAATCTAAATAAAGTTAAAATAAACCAAGAACCTAATGAATGTAATACATCAGCTAAAATGTTAAGTAATATTTTACTTAATGTTAAATCTTCTATTTTAAAAAAAATTGAAAGACCTTCAATTTTACGTGACAATTTAATTCATGGAAAGCAAAATTCTTGGAACTACAAAAGAAGATACCTGAATTTGAGCTATAATAATTTTGAATTTAACAGTTAAATAAGATAATACATAAGATAGGTCCAAAAAATCCCATAACACAAGTGATTTGGCTGAAATCATAGCAGCACATTTGTACTAGTTTTGTACAACTAATGAATATGTAAACCTCAAGGCAATATAGACTTATATAACAGTTATAGAGCTGTTAAACAATAGAGCATATAGTGCAGATGGTCAGAAAAAATAAAGTATCTTAGGGTACCATAAAATATTGAAACATGGGTGATGATAAAACCCACAAATTTGACAGCAAAAAACAAATCTGATAAAATGCAAACAAAAACAAGGTGAACAGAATGCAAGATTTAGTTACAAATAATGGCTCAACAAAAAAAAATAATGGAGTTGAAAAATGATTAGTAGATTCTGTTCAGAAAAAAATAACTTAAGTGTAGCTAAAAAATTAATTATCCATCACAACAATAAACCAAGTCATGGTACGCTCATTATACAAGAAATTCTAAAATAAATTGCTAAAAAATAGATTATGATAGATCATCTAGCTTACTTATCCAACTTAGTTCCTGTGATTTCTTGCTGTTCATAAAATTAAAAATTGTATTATAAAGGACACAGATTTTTTGATTTTAATAAAGATCATAATACAGTAAGGAACTCATCAAAAGCATTCTAGATAAAAATTTCAGGTCTGTTTATAAAAATAGTAACAATGTTTAAGTAAGTGTAAAACACTTCTACAGTGACAGTAGGTAGTAGCTTACCAATATGAATGAAGACATTCTAAATGTATGTATTTTACAGGTTTATTCTGGGAATTAAATTGTCACTTTATATTTTCTATACAAATAATAACTGAAAATACTTACATAATATTAAATGTGTTACAGAACATGCCAATATAAAAACACAAAGGAATGCAAGAGAAACTATAAACATATAAAAGTATCTGTAATTTCTCTTGCCGACACAGTTGCCAACCCATGGACAATGATGGTCAAAACGTTCTAAAAAAATAAAATATTAAAAAATTATATACTTGAAAATGCTATTTATTAATTAATCTAGTTTTTATTTAAAAAATAGAAAAAGAATTAATATATAGTGTTGGAGTTGGCAGGAAACGCCACCAGGGATAACAAGAAAACTCGTATCATCCCTAGGCACTTGCAGTTGGCCATCCACGATGACAAGGAGTTTGTCTGAGGTCACCATCATCCAAGGTGGTGCCTTACAGAACATTCAAGTTGTGCTTCTGCCAAAGAAGACTGAGAAGAAAGCTTAAGCTCTTGAATCGGTGATCTGATATTTCACAAACAATTGTCAGAAAATTAAAATTTGTCTGACGACTGGATATACATATATATATATATATATACATCAATTTATTTAAATTCATTTTTTTATAGTCCATAAAATATATATATATATATCTCCAACTTCTCCTAAGCCATCTCTAGAAAAGATTGGATTCATTTAAATTTTTTTTGAAGAAATTAAATCTAATTCCATTAGTTTGCTAAAAATGAAACCAGCTGCTCAATAAAAATAAAATATGAAAAATGATGGATTTTGTTAAAGCAGACAATTTTTTCTCATACTGTGATATTAATTTGCAACTATGGCCTCCCATAGTTGAATTCTGATTGGCTGTTAAGGACATATTTTCAAACCTCTCTTAATAAATATTCTTGTTTGCAATCTGATCATCAGTGCACCAATGCAATAGATACTGCATTTATTTATCTCTAAAGCAGAAGAGTAAGTATAGTCTGTGTAATATATACGGTAGGTTCAAAAAAATCTCGTAATTGCTTACACAATTTAAAATAACAATTACATCAAGGAAATTTTAGGTTTTATGGTGGCAGCACTCATGGTGTTACAATATATAGTTGCATCACATGTTTTGCATGCAGCAATACTGAAGCTGTATCTTGCAGTGAAAAGTATCAGTAATTGAATAGTGCATAAATATCTCAAAATGGATTCCAGAAAATGTTTTCAACATTTTATAGACGTTGGCAAAAGTGTGTAGCTGCTGAAGGAAACTACTCTGAAGGAAATGAACTCAAAAATCTTTTCATGTAAGAAGTTTTGAAAAATAAACTGGTCTCAGGAATATTTTAAACCTACCTTGTACATATATATATATATATATATATATATATATATATATATATATGCAGAAACACATAACAAACAAACAGACAAACACACACACTCCAAATTAAACTGTTCTTTGTTAATAAGACAGATTCTTGAAATTAATAGATTAGGTTGGTGAATTATACATTAAAAAATCTAGGTCTTGTTCATCTGCTAAAAAAAAGATCTATGAAAATGACCTGTTTTGATACTATTTTACCTAAACAAGTAAAACTTTAGGTACAAATATATTTAAACAGTATGATAACTTTTACAATATTTACACAGGGCTACAAAAAGTAATCTGCTTTACTTACCTACGCAGTTATCACACAGGCTACAATGGGAAGCACGAGGTGGCCTAAATATTTTACATGTAAAACAATATTTTAATTTTACAGTTTGTCCTCGAACCATAACTTCCTTCGTACGAGGAGGAGGACGATAAGTTAATGAATTAGCACTATTTGGTACTTCTGAAAACAAGTTAAAAATTATAATATAGAACTTAAACTAAGTTATAGTAATATCACATGTACACAATTATTTCCACAAAATGTAAAATATTAATATTAATTACACTCTAAACTTAAAATCAACATTATTTTAAACAGAAAAGTCCAACAACCACAGTACAGATATCAATGATGAATACTACAAAAATAATCTAGTATCAGCAAACACAAATAACAGTCAACTGAGGTTCCAGTATTTTAAAAATTTATTTATGTTTTTATAAAATAGAGTGTTGATTATTTTCTTTACTCCTTTTATTATATAAAACATAACAGAGTAAGATATGTTTTAAAAAATAATTAACAACAACAGTTTTCTTTCTTTTATTACAACTGTCTACTACTTTATTTATTGATGATCAAATTCTAATTACTAATACTAAACAGAACTTTAAAAAATTCATTTTCCATTGACAAAGTGTTTAGAGAAATTATTATTTAATTATATCCAGCTTAAAGACTACCATTCTTAGGAAAAAGTTTGTTGAGTTCAAAGATAATGATTCAATTATTGAGCATGTCAATAACTAATTACTTAGGCTGTAAATTAATGTTTAATCAAGAGAATGAAGTTTGCAAAACGTTTAGCTGTTTTCAGAGAGTTGATTTTATGTAGAACAATTATATTTCAAGGACAAGGCAAAAAAAAGGACTTATAAAAATACCAAGATGAAATTTTTATGGCTACTTTTATGGAAAGTCAAACGTTGCATAAGAGAAGAGGATTAGAAATTTAGACATCCGAAATGAATTAAACATAATAGCAATAAGAAAGTTGACTAATATTGCAGCAAGTGGAAAAATTGTCTTTAAAGATTGGACAGCAGTAGAATCTCAAGAAATGGTTTTAGAGTATAAGCCCAAAGGAAGAAAAGAAACATAAAAATCATTGCAATGTTGGAAGAATTCTTGGAATTGTTAAATTCTAGTGACAGATCAGGTTTATATAAATCAATCCCTTGAAGAGAAGAAGAAAATTATAACAATATATTGGAGTAATTATATTCAGATATTGTTAAGATTATCATAAACTCTCAAGATTCAACATCATACTTCTCTTTAATATTAAAATTTGCTAATTGTTATACAACCATCAACCAGAAGGGAAAATTGGTTTTCACTATTGCTAAACCTCCCAAGATTAATAGCAAGCCTAACTCTTCTTTACATCAATCGTACAAAGTATTTTTTTATCATCTGTCTGATTGATCTGGTGAACTTCAATCCTTTTTCTTTTTCAACAATCTTTTAACTGCTACTTTCTACATTCTCAGTTATCTTTTTGTGATTTCATTTTAGTCTCTATCTTCATTAACAGTCTTTATTTTCAAAACTATTTCTAGTTCAGTTCTCTTAATTAACTAATCTTTAATGAAATATGTTATATCCACTAACCCCAACTTATTACTAACATTTTCACTGTGTTAAAAAGACTCTGATACAGACAAAAATTCTCCATATATCTATTATGACTACAACTGGGTAAAATTGAAGGAAAAAATGAATATGAAAACATATTATACAACAGCCATATGAAAGTCCCTGGTAATATGATTACTGTTTCTTCTTAATTTAAAAAAACATTTAACAGGCAAGCAAGCAGAAAGTTGTCATTGTTGACACAAAAAAAAACAAAAGAATACTCAAGTAGAGATTAACATAAAAGAATCTTTAATTTTGATAAATAGGCCAGTAAAGAAGTATATATCTCAGCTTTTTTATTTATCACTTTTATAGAAGAGGTTCATAAGAAGGCATGGATGATCACTGATATTATTTTGGAAGGAGAAAAGGATACAGCCCAAGATTACCTTACTGCTTGAATAAAAGGAGTAGAAAAGTGGGGGATGCAAATAAGTATAAAGACGTAAAACAATGGTACTGACAAATTATGATTGAAGTGGGAGAGGTTGTCTAGAATTAGAAGGAGAAGCATTACAAATTCTTAAATTTCTAATTTTTATGTAGATTATACTTGGAAGATGAATTGAGAGATTAAAAGTGGAATGTAAATGATAGAACAGCTTTCCCAAAGTGTCAGTAGTCTGATAAAGAATATGTATTACAAATGAAAGGTAAACAGATAATTTTTCATGAGTTACTGTGCCCCTACCTAACAAACAATTGAGAGTTTTAGGGATTAAAAGACAAGAGGAAAGTAAAATACAGGTGACTGAGATGAACTTTTTAAGAAACATGATAGGAGAGATATGAATAACAAATGTTATAATAAAGAGAAGACCTAGAATGCATAGTGTAACAGGAAAGAATCAATCAGGATAGCCTAAGATGATTTAGGCACTTACATGAATATCAAGAGGAAGAATTTCTGAAGGAATTCTGAATATAAATGTAATTGGAAGAATATTAGGAAGACCAAGAAAGAATGGTTAAATTGTGTACAGGACAACCTGAAAAAGAAAATAATAGTTGAGAAAATTTTCAAGGAAGAATGGTACAGAGACAGAATTAAGGGGAGATCCATGATGTGCCGCCCAACCCAGAAAAAGTTGGATGATGGGAAAGGAGTATGAACCATAAAGAACTAACCCAAAGGTATTATAAAAGTGTGCAAAAATCTATTTTACAAATAACAGCATATAAGAATAAATAAAAAAAAAGCTCAATAGTTGTAAAAGGAACCCACAGATTGATTTCTTCACACAAGCTGTCTCACATGAACAACTTCCATTACAATATAGTATTGTTATTGTGTCATAAATTACTGATGACAATGACCAACCATTCACCTTGGCATATTGTCTACAACTAACATTTCGCAAAGCACATATTATCAAGATGAATTCTTGGCCCCTGATTAAAAAATTTGCTTCTTTTTCATTAATACAGTGAATACCATTGTGATTAATGACTCTACTATTAGTATTTGATACACACTGAGTTTCAGTAATATTGCATAGCATTATTGGCTTTCGTGTGGTTGTGTAACGTTGTGTTTTATGCTTCGGCGAAGTTCTAAATGGCAGATTTTAAAGATCAAAGAACCTGCTTCAAATTTTGGTTCATGCTTAAAAAAACTGGTGCGGAAACCCATCGCATGCTTGTGGAAGCATTTGGTGATAATGCTATGAGTAAAACATTTTTGTGGTACAAACGATTCAAAGATGGACGAACGACAGTCGATGACGATGAGCGTTGAGGAAGACCATCAACAAGCGCAACACCGGAAAACATCGCGAAGGTGCGAGAGGCTATTGTAGTAGATCGTAGACAAACAATCCATGATATTTGTGCAATCGTACAAATGTCGTAATGCCATATGTGGGTCCGTGCAACGTATCTTGGACAATTTGAACATGAGACGCATTGTTGCAAAATTCGTACCGAGACTGTTGAACAGCGACCAGAAACAAAATTGCGTAGCTATCTGTAGTGAATTGAAAAATTCAGCAAGAGATGACCCTAACTTCATCTCCAACATCATAACCGGTGATGAGACACAGGTGTACGGGTATGACCTTGAAACGTCGCAGTGGAAGTCGCCAAGTTCACCGCGGCCAAAAAAAGCACGCCAAGTTCGCAGCAACATGAAGTCCATGACGATTGTTTTTTCGACATCAAAGGCATTATCCATAAGGAATTTGTTCCTCTTGGTCAAACTGTCAATGGGATGTTCTATTGTGAAATTTTGAAGCGGTTATGTGAAAGCATTAGGCGCAAACGTTCAGATCTGTGGGGGTAACAACAGCTGGGTTCTGCACCATGACAACGCGCCCGCGCACACATCGCTAGTCGTTCGGAATTTCTTGGCTTCCAAAAAGACGGTAGTGATTCCCCACCCACCCTATTCGCCTGACCTTGCCCTGTGCGAGTTTTTCCTCTTTCCGAAAATAAAATTTCAATTGAAAGGCCGTCGTTTGAACACAATTGAGGAGATTCAGGAAGAAACGCAGAACGTGCTTCGAACACTTACACCTGTAGACTTCCAGGGATGCATGGAATCATCAGAAAAACACTGGGATCACTGTATCAATGCCCAAGGGATTACTTTGAAGGAGGCAGTGGAAATTATAAGTTATGGTAAGCTATTTTATTTTTATGGTAAAATTCCCCGAACTTTTGGGTAGCACCTCGTGTATATATATATGAGCTTGGAGAAACAGTTTCTTCATATTCTCCTAAGTATTAATCAAATCAAGCAACACTTATATGTTTTTGAAAGGGTCACATATCACTGAGTATGTTTAGAAAGGTTAGTTCTATATATTTTGAGATTTTTACAAAAAAAGGGAAAATGTGACTCAGAATGCTCAAAAAATCTGTGATGTTTATGGAAATGATGCAGTACCAGTATGTGTGGCACAAAACTGATTCAAGTGTATTCAATCTGAAAAATTTGATGTCAATGATTCACCTTACACTGGTCAGTCAATGAAATCACGGAAAAAAAATTAAAAAAGATTGACACATTAGCAGTTATAATATTAGTAACAACAAACTAAACATTGACTACAAAACAGTTTTAAACCATTTGAAGAAGGCTGGATAGGAAAAAAGTCATATAATTGAACAATGAAAAATTTGATGGATTGAATTTTCACCCGTGAATTGTACGTGGAACAAAATCAAGTAATTTTTGAAATGGCTCATTACTAGTGATAAAAACTATATAACATACAATAATGTATGGAAAAGATTGGGGTTGAAACATAGTGAAGCTCTGCAAATGGTGGTAAGATTGACACCAAAGAAGTTATGCGGTGTGTGTGAATGGAAAGGAATTTTTCACTATGAACAAATGCAACCTGGTCAAACGATTGATTTTAACCTTTACTGGAAAGATTACACCAATCAACCAAGATAAAGCGATCAGAATTAATCAATAAGAAAGAATTGTATTCCATTATGACAATGCCAGATCCCCAGACCTTTGGTGATCTGTTGAAAATTGAGAAAGCTTGATCAGGAAGTTTTGATGCAGCCACCATAAGTCCTATCTTACATTGTCATACTAGTATTTTTTTTTTATCTCTACAGAACTCCTCTAATAGTATGAAGTTTAGTGTAAAGTGTATAGTATAAAGCTTCAAAAGAAGATAATGAAAATTTTTTATCCCAATTTTTTGTCCAGAAAACACAGAAGTTTAAGAGAAGTCTAGTTCAGAAATTTAATGAACTTCATTTGAAATATAAAAAAAAAACCTTGTTTTACTTATGCATTAAAATACAAAAAACTTTTCCCCAATCCATGTCTTAAGACATCATTCAAAGTAATCAAAGGTGATTAAGGAAGAAATTTAAACCGTTCTAATAAAAAAAAAAGAAAGATAAAACTGACCAATTTGTTTTTCTATATATGCAGCTTCATCTGGGGTAGCACGAGGTATTACACCTGGATCACTAAAACTAGTTCTAAAAAGCGCTGCCATTACAAACACAAATAACAAACCACCCACAGCTGGAATAGCTGGAGATATACGCAGAGTCAGGAACGGACAACTGTAACATAAAATTATTAAAAGAAAAGATTATTGAAAGTATCATACAGAGTGGCGCACAAAATGATCCAACATTTGTTTTGGTAATAATTTTTTAGGTTAATAATTAATATGTTTTATGTGACAGACGTTCATGAATATTAGTTTCTTCTCTTTCCCAGTGCAGCGTTTGTGTATAGTTCCAAGATGGCTGACAAAGGAAGTTGAAGAGTGAATAAAGACTGGGTTGTTTTTAAATGAAACTAAAAGTGTGGTGCTTACACAGACGGTTTTGTGCACATTTTCAAACTCGGTGGTCGCCCTCATTTAAAACAATACGTAGACTTTACAAAAAATTTAATAGTGATGATTCAGTATTTGAAAGTAAGCAAGAATGGCCTGCCAATGTTCGTTCTCCACAGAATGCTGAAGCTGTCAAAGCAATGTTGCTGAGGAACATGGGCAAATCAACAAGAAAAGCAGTAGCACAAGTTGGGATTTCTAGGCGGTCTGTGTGGCAAATTTTAAACACTGATTTGCATTTGTATTCGTACAAAATAACAGTGTTACCTAAATTAATGGTTGACAGCAAACATCAAAAAATGGCATTCTCTGAACAGGCTGTGAACCAAAACATATTGTTGAACAATGTTTGGTTTTCAGATGAGGCATCTTCACCTTGATGGAGTTGTTAATGTGTGTTTTTGGGCCAAAAATTCATATATGCTTCATGAAAAGGTGCATCACACTCCAAGAATTATGGTATGGGCTGCTATTTCAAGTTTTTGAACAGTGAATACTGAATGTTATCTAAACATGCTGCGTAATGATGTTATTCCTCAGCTTCTTGCAAAAGGATCTCAATTTAGAAAACGAGTGGTTCATGCAGAATGGAGCCAGAGCACACACAGCTAATGTTGTTTTAGACTTTCTGCATGAAACTTTTAATGCAAATGTCACTTCAAACCGATTTCCTAATCGTTTTGCATGTGGACAGATCTGGCCCCTGAACAGTCCTGCTGGATTTGAATCCGTGTGATTACTTTTTATGGGGATTTTAAAAGGAAAAGATTTTCCCTAAGCATCCTCATACAGTGAGAGTGCTGATCATTGAGGTGTAAAACGAGGTAAACGAGGATATGTGCTGTCAAGATATTAACAACATAGGAGTTCATGTTGAAGTTGCTAGACGTGATGGTGGTCATTTTGAACATGTAATACGCGGAACATAATTTCTTGGTATATAGTAAACACACTGCATTTTACTTTTCTGTATTGCGATTCAAATAAATATTTTTTAACAAAACCAATAATTGGATCATTTCATGCACCACTGTATAAATAATTCCAAGCAAAGAATCCAATGTCATACAAGTTAATTAAGAAAAAAATTACAAATAATACAAAAAGATAATTGTGTGTAAAATATAAGTAAAATTTTGAACAATTCTGGCCGGAATACAAAGTATTTGCAATAAATTATTCTAACATGCATGTTCAAAATAATATCATAATTTTCTTATATATAAAGTACCTAGAAACAAGTCTTTGAATCTAGAACATAATGTTATCAAAATAATTTGTGTTATCTTTGTTCTTTTTTGAGGGTTATAATTTTTCAAAATGACAGAAAATATTAAATTTTTAAAGCAACTCCTACATTTTACAAAATTTTCATTCCCATAAACCAACAAACATGACCTAACTTAATGTATGAAATATTTGCAGTTAACTATAGAGTATGTCCATACAAAATCTAATTTATAACACCACATTTAAAATAGATACAAAAACATACCTTAAAAATATGGAGAAACCACATTTATCAATAATACACGTAATTATATATTTATCAACAATACATTTAATAATCATAAAACTCATATAAATAGCTTTTCCGCCTGTTACATTGCCAATTACACATACTCATAACAATTGACAGCTATAATAAAAAACTTCAACAGAATAAAGTACCTGACATGCTTTAAAATGTTACAGTGAATGTACCTATCACACTGCACTTTCATTGTCCTGTTAATGCCCATCAGGGCTAGAAATGGGGGTGGTGGTGTGGTGACCGGAAGCACCACAAGGCGGGTGTCTTTCCCTACAGGGTTGGGATGCGCTTTCATTGACATACACACACAACATGTTACATCAGATGCAGAATATTCAACCAACATTTCTATAAAGCATTTATAGCAAAGAAGGTTACTTTGTTAAAAAAAAATTCATGTGAGATGAATGAGATGATTGTCTTAAGTATAAATTTGATTGGGACGCCATGATGATCAGAAAATGTCATTAAGAAAATCCAAATTTATTTATAATTGAACTGATGTAATTTTGTTTTTATAAATGTCAACATGTTCAATGTAAAACATTATGAATAGGGTTTAATTTATTTTGTACCTTTTCTAGAAAGGGTTAAAAAAAATTTACTGGAGTTATGTTGAAAATTAATCACTGGAAAGAGTATGAGTTTTTTTTTAATAAAAAGGTTTATTAATTCCACATTCAGGATGAACCAAGAGACTAGATCAGGTAAAATATTACCTGATTACAATAATGATATTTGCTAAAAAGAAAAGTCACTTATTCTTAAAAAAAGAATAATAACCATTCATACCCAAACAGACAACAAAACTGTTTTCGTATAACTCAACACAATTCAGCTTACACGAAAGGCCCTTAGTTTCTGTTGCCACTTGTAATAAATTACTCAACTACTTGAAAAATCTTCCTGCCAACTTACTTAAAATAAAATTATTAAATGATTTTCTTTTACAGAAACAACATTACTCTTTGTAGAACTGATTTAATTTTAAATAATTAAAAAAAATAAATACATTTTTTGCTTCCCATTCGATATCAATATAAAAAATAGCATTATATTTGCTCAAAATTAATTTTTAATACTATTCTGTAGTTATGTTTTATATTTAATTCATTTTTTTTCTAACAATATTTAAAAAATATGATGTAGACACTCCACGACTTCCTTGTGCACCTATGATTCACTTTTTTTTTCAATGAAATGTACATAACATTTTATTTCATTAATAACTTCATATATTTTATCATATTTTTTAAAATTTTATTATTGATTATTTATTTAGAACGTTTTTTACAAACAAAGGTTAACAATTATTTATAAATCAATATACTTAAATTAAAAAAAAAGGAGAAGTCTGATTGGAACTGATGTGCCCTTACCCTAAGATCCAAAAATTTCATTAATTAAAATTTTATTTTAATACCAATGAAAATAAGTACCACATGATAAATTGTTAAAAAGTTCTCAATGGGGGCTTATTACTGCAGTTACGAAAAAGTCCAAAATCCAAATATTCTTGGATTTTGGGCTTTTTTGGACTAGTCGATTGCAATCAAAAGGAGAGATGCACAACTAGATGTTACAACAGTCCTAAACCCAAAATTTAAACATCCTACGGCTAATCGTTTTTGAGTTACGCGAGATATAATTACCCCAGCGAATCTTTTCTTCTTTCTTTTTCCTGTTTAGCCTCCGGTAACTACCGTTTAGATAATTCTTCAGAGGATGATATGTATGAGTGTAAATGAAGTGTAGTCTTGTACATTCTCAGTTCGACCATTCCTGAGATGTGTGGTTAATTGAAACCCAACCACCAAAGAACACCGGTATCCACGATCTAGTATTCAAATCCGTGTAAAAATATCTGGCTTTACTAGGACTTGAACGCTGTAACTCTCGACTTCCAAATCAGATGATTTGGGAAGACGCGTTAACCACTAGACCACCCGGTGGGTTAAACCCCAGCGAATCTACAAGCTTGTGACGTCACGTGCTGACATCTCATTATATTATTGTTTTCTAAAACATAATTGTTGCGCGTAATAATTTTTATTTCATTTTTCGACTTACAAACAATATGGGGGCGCAAACAATTTACTTTGTATGTTCAATTATTTCCACTTTTATTGATTACATGTATAAAAATGCTTAATGACTCACTCTTGTAAACAATAACAATTCCTTGACCAGTGACTAATGCTCTGATTGGTATTATGTACAGACCTTTTCTTTCTTTTTTCCTGTTTAGCCTCCGGTAACTACCGTTTAGATAATTCTTCAGAGGGTGAATGGGGATGATATGTATGAGTGTAGACTTGTACATTCTCAGTTCGACCATTCCTGAGATGTGTGGTTAATTGAAACCCAACCACCAAAGAACACCGGTATCCACGATCTAGTATTCAAATCCGTGTGAAAATAACTGGCTTTACTAGGACTTGAACGCTGGAACTCTCGACTTCCAAATCAGCTGATTTGAGAAGACGCGTTAACCACTAGACCAACCCGGTGGGTTTATTATGTACAGACCTATAAAAATTTATTCATGCAGTTAGAAATGACTTCTTCGTCACGATTATATTTAGATCCGTCATTCGTAGTACACAATGTGTATAAAGAAATAACTAGCCCAGTTTATATCGTGTTCAGTAAAGGTATTCGGATATCGTTTTGTGCAATCATATCATTATTTTATAATTACTTATTGTATTTCGCAAATTGTTTGTAATATACTATTTTTTGTTCGTGTGTTATTAGTGCGGTTTGTTATGACAGAATTTTAATCCGTAGTTAAGAAAAAAACTTAGTAGTCAAGCACGTGAAATTATCAATAATGATTATGATTTTATGAAAAAATAAGCTCTAAAAATAGGTAAATTAACTGATGACAAACGTATAATTGGCATTAAAAAATGTGAAGAAAGAACTTCGCTGCTGCTTGTGGGATATCAAGAACACAGGTTCAAAAACTAAGAAGAGAAAAAAGACATGATTCTTCAATCAACATCCCAATCGTGTTCTTTCAGCATGCCGAAAAAGTATAAACGACGTTTGAAACCTGTCAGTGAACTGGAGAGTTTTGATTTAGGTGTAGTTAAAAGAACAGTTAATGAATTTCATTCAAAGAAGAATGAATTACCTACTTTAAAAAAAAAATAAGGCAACAACTTCAGTCAACTATTGATTTTAAAGGCAGTGAATCAACTTTAGCTGTATTTTGAAAGAATTAGGTTTCAAATAGCGTAAAGCAAAAAATAACAGAAAACTTTTAATTGAGAAATCCGATATCAGGTGGAAGAGAATTGAATACTTGCAGGCAATGCCTAAAAACAGAAAAGCAATGCTAAAATTGTTTATTTGGATGAAACGTACGTTTTAAATTCACATTACGACAAAGTCGTAGTCTGATGGTATTGTTGAGTAACTTTATGTGCCGATTTATAAAGGTGACCGTTTAACAGTAATTCATGCTGGAGGAGAAATCGGTTTTATTCCGAACGCATTGCTAACTTAAAAAGCCATTCGAAAAGTGGCAACTACCATGACAACATGAATACAGACAATTTCATGAAATAGGCGAGTGAAAAATTGATTCCAAATTCAAATTTTCTACCAATGTCAGCAGTAGTTGTTGATAACGCCTCTTATCACAATACACGTATTGATAAAACGCCAAATTCTAACTCCAGATGGAAAAAAATATGCCCGACTGGCTAGAGAAAACCCATATTCCGTATAATTCAAAAATTCTGAAACCACAGTTACATGAATTTGTAAAGTTACATAAAACTGAAGTACAAAAATATCACTTGGATGAACTTTTGAAAAAAACATGGGTATCGTGTTCTTAGATACCCACCGTACCATCCTTTGATTTGATCGAGATGGTACGGTCAGCCGTAAAAAGACATGTGGCAAGTCATAACGCAACTTCTTTTTTCACAAATGTTGAAAAATTAACTACGGAGAAAATGAATTCAATGAATGAAGATTCAACCCTATTGTGAAAAAGTAAAAAAATATTGAAAAATAGTATGGAAAATTGGAACCACTGATAGATGAAATGACAGAACATTATATTATACGTGTAGACTCTGATAGTGAAAATGAAAGTGATTCGTTTAGTTTGAATTAGATGCACGAAGAAAATTCAAGTAAGCTTTCATTTATTATTAAAAATTAATAATTTAACACAAATTAAGGTTATAAAAAAATTAATTACGTATTGTTTACAATTAGTAAAATGTAAATATGATAATTATTACCGCGTACAATATGATAATAAGTAATACTTCAATTTGATACGCGGAGTTGATGTTTTCAGGACGAATAGTAATACGCAGTCTGCTCGTGACGTCACAAGCTCGTACATTGGCGGTAGACTAGTATATACATACGTACGTACAGACGTCACACCGACGTCTCTAGTAAAGCCAGTTATTTTTACACGGATTTGAATACTAGATCGTGGATACTGATGTTCTTTGATGGTTGGGTTTCAATTAACCATACATCTCAGAAATGGTCGAACTGAGAATGTACACGACTACACTTCATTTACAGTCATACATAACATCCTCTGAAGTATAATCTGAACGGTAATTACCGGAGACTAAACAGGAAAAAGAAAACAAAGACGTCACACCGAAACTAATCAAAATGGATATTTCCGTTGAAATCTGAAAACCCTATTTTTTGTGATCACAATATTTCCTTTACTTCGTACAAGGAAGTAAAAACAACCAATGATAATTAAAATTTGATATTCTAACATTTTTTTCATCTAACCATTCATCACACTGCATAGCAGCAGATCGATTAAACAATTTTTAAAATGCTCACTATGCTTTTTGCAAAAACAACTCATTTCAGGCAATAAACTTACTATCATTGGAATTGTAAGTGCAACATGAATTCTGTTATTACAATATGAAATCAAAATAAAATAATGGAGATACATCATAGAAGATTCGAGATTGTTCTATGAATTAAACAGGCGCACGTGGAGTGGTGGTTCTCTCATTTAAGTACAGTCTATAACTGCATTAGGCATCTGCGATTTGTTATTATTAACTTGTTTACAAATTTGTTGCAATGTTATATAACAGTTATTCATACATGAAACAAAAGAAATATTGTGTGAAACATGTATTCTTCTGTTCTTAATCAAAAGTTATGTTACCTATAAAAACACAATAAAAATTTTACTAAAAATAAAAGTAAATTATTATTTCTTAAAATATTATTTTTAAGATTATTATTTTTATTATTATTTTTATTCAAAATAAAATGTTTCTTCCTTATTTCTTTACATTTAAATAGGACGTTATATTTCAAATTCTACATCAATTAAAGAGACAGACATCACTTAAAGACTACAGCGAATTTTTAAATAAGCGATTAAAGATTTAAGTATTTATGCTATTATATCTATTGACACTTTTCATATATATATTATTTAATTGGTATTTTCACTGATTATTAAAGTTACGCAGTAAAAGGAAATAATTGTACTGATCATCGAAAAGCAATTTAAAAAAATTGTATCATGGAGTTCGTTAGAACTTCGCAGGTAAGAGTCCGCAGAAGGTGAAGTCGACGAATACGAGTAAGTTTACAGTTCTAAACATGGCCTAACCTAAAAGTGAAATGAAAATGGGGAAAAAAAGAAGAAAAGGATGAAAACATTATATTTCAGTTCAATAAGTTTTGTAATAAAGAATACTTTCAAAAAATATCTCTAATTTTGTTAGACAGCATTTTTTTTCTATTTGATGAACTGCGGGACTCGAATATGTCATTTTTTCTTTTTTTAAAGGTGACTTCACGAATCGCGCCGCTAGATAGCAGTACTTGATAGTATTAGGTAGCGTACAATAACTTTATAATGTATTTGAAATAATAAAATTCAAAAGAAAATATACTACAGCTTGTTTTAATAATATATTATCTTATGTAAACGATAGTACTGAAGATGAAACATTTTTTTTAATTCCCTTCACTTCTTTAAAAAAAAAAGTATTACTTTACAAGAGATTATACTATTTTTTATTAAAAAAGTAATAAATATAAAAGAAATAAATTCGATTGGTAAAATTTTTATTCTATAATTAGAACTATTTGATTGAGAAATAAAAAAAGTTCATTTAATAATAATATAAAAAGTGTGTCCACAGATACGAAAAAAATCGAGGGTTACACTTACAAAGTAATAAGTACAATA